>NW_013940368.1:0-281 GCF_000517525.1 Limulus polyphemus
ACTCGCCTATCTGGGAAGAGGTGCATAACAAAATATACTAAAGAGTAAATCTATCTTTTGAGAAAATCATTATTGGCTGATTGAACAAATTCTATACAAATAGAGGCGATATTTTAAATTACAATTAAACTTAATAAATATTGTTTTTATGTTAAGTGTTAATATTTTGTGTTCTAAGCTGCCTATTTAAAATAAATAAAAATTAAGTAAAATACTAACAACACCTGTACATAAAATAGGGTTAACTTTCATTATATTTCAAAACTTTGAAACAAAAAGTA
>NW_013940369.1:0-438 GCF_000517525.1 Limulus polyphemus
AAGATTTAACGATTATGTGTACTGTCAATAAGAAGACACAAGATTTAAAAATACTGTGTACTGTCAATAAGAAGACACAAGATTTAACAATACTGTGTACTGTCAATAAGAAGACACAAGATTTAACAATACTATGTACTATGAAAAAGAAGACAAGATTTAACAATACTGTGTACTATCAGTAACAAGCCACAAGATTTAACGATACTGTGCATTGTCAATAAAAAGACGCAAGTTTTAACAATGTTGTGTAATTGTCAATAAGAAGACATAAGATTTAACGATACTGTGTACTATCAATAACAAGCCATAAGATTTAACGATACTGTGTACTGTCAATAAGAAGACACGAGATTTAACAATAAAGTGTACTGTCAATAAGAAGACACAATATTTAACAATCCTATGTACTATCAATAAGAAGACACTAGATTTAAC
>NW_013940370.1:0-791 GCF_000517525.1 Limulus polyphemus
GGATAGTATTGTTAAATATTTTGTCTTCTTATTGACAGGACACAGTATTGTTAAATTATGTCTTCTTATTGACAGTACACAGTATTGATAAATCCTGTATCTTCTTATTGACAGGACACAGTACTGATAAATCCTGTATCTTCTTATTGACAGTACTCAGTGTTGTTAAATCATGTGTCTTTTTATTGACAGTACACAGTATCGTTAAATCTTTTGGCTTGTTATTGATAGTACACAGTATCATTAAATCTTATGACTTGTTATGATAGTACACAGTATCGTTAAATCTTGTGTCTTCTTATTGACAGTACACAGTATTGTTAAATCCTTTTTCTTCTTATTCACAGGACACAGTATTGTTAAATTATGTTTCTTCTCTTTGACAGTACACAGTATTGATAAATCCTGTATCATCTTATTGAAAGGACTCAGTATTCTTAAATCTTTTGTCTTCTTATTCACATTACATAGTATTGTTAAATTTTGTGTCTTCTTATTGACAGTACACAGTATCGTTAAATATTGTGTCTTCTTATTGACAGTACACAGTATTGATAAATCCTTTATCTTCTTATTGACAGGACACAGTATTATTAAGTCCTGTCAATAAGAAGATACAGACTTTAACAATACTGGGTCCTGTCAATAAGAAGATACAGTATTTATCAATACTGTGTCCTGTCAATAAGAAGACACAAGATTTAATAATACTGTGTCCTGACAATAAGAAGATAAAGGATTTATCAATACTGTGTACTGTCAATAAGAAGACACAAGATATGTGTCTTCTT
>NW_013940371.1:0-1050 GCF_000517525.1 Limulus polyphemus
TGTTTTCTTACTGACAGTACGCAGTATCGTTAAATCTTGTGTCTTCTTATTGACAGGACACATTATTGTTAAATCTTCTGTTTTCTTACTGACTGTACACATTATCGTTAAATCTTGTGTGTTCTTATTGACAGTACACAGTATTGTTAAATCTTGTGTCTTCTTACTGACAGTACACAGTATCGTTAAATATTGTGTCTTTTTATTGATAGTACACAGTATTGCTAAATCGTGTGTTTTCTTATTGACAGTACACAGTATCGTTAAATCTTGTGTCTTCTTATTGACAGTAGACAGTATCGTTAAATCTTGTGTCTTCTTAGATACTGTATACTGTCAAGTTAAATCAGGTGTCTTCTTATTGATAGTACACAGTATCGTTAAATATTGTGTCTTCTTATTGACAGTACACATTATTGTTAAATCTTGTATTTTCTTACTGACAGTACACATTATCGTTGAATATTGTGTCTTCTTATTGACAGTACACAGTATTGTTAAATCTTTTGTCTTTTTATTGACAGGACACATTATTGTTAAATCTTCTGTTTTCTTACTGACAGTACACATTTTCGTTAAATCTTGTGTGTTCTTATTGACAGTACACAGTATAGTTAAATCTTGTGTTTTCTTCTTGAAAATACACAGTATCTTTAAATCTTGTGTCTTCTTATTGACAGTACACAGTATCGTTAAATTTTGTGTCTTCTTACTGACAGTACACAGTATCATTAAAACTTGTGTCTTCTTATTGACAGTGCACAGTATCGTTAAATCTTGTGTCGTCTTATTGACAGGACACATTATTGTTAAATCTTGTGTTTTCTTACTGACAGTACACAGTATTGTTAAATCTTATGTCTTTTTATTGACAGGAAACATTATTGTTAAATCTTGTGTTTTCTTACTGACAGTACGCAGTATCGTTAAATCTTGTGTATTCTTATTGAATGTACACAGTATCGTTAAATCTTGTGTCTTCTTATTGAAAGTACATAGTATCGTTATATCTTGTGTTTTCTTATTGACAGTACACAGTATCGTTAAATC
>NW_013940372.1:0-591 GCF_000517525.1 Limulus polyphemus
TCTCTGTCGTAGGTGACTCAATGTCTTCTTAACTACGAGGTGTCCTCCTGTTAAACTATCATGGGATTAACGCAGCACAACTTCTCATAACTTTCTCGATATAACTGTTTGCCAGGTCGTCACTTTCCTATCTACAATTTCCCATCTCCGGACAAGAATACCATCTCCAAGCTTCAACTGGTCCCATTGTGCCCAATAGTTCTTTGTCACAGGGCTTAAGCTAGCTTGCTTTTAGAAAATCAATTATTGGCTTCAACTCTTGGTCTTTCTCCTGCTCTGATTTAATATCTATACCTGGTTCCATTTCACCATCATCAACTTCTTCAGTCACTTTGACTTCAGCTTGATGACACCTGGTTAGTTCAACCTCTCTTTTGCCACAATGTCTGCAGTCAATTCTGCAGGGTCTTAGGCTCAGTCCATCAGCATTACCATGAGATTTTCCCTATCTGTATTCAATATCATAATTATACTGGTCTATTTTTCCAATCCAACGTGCCAGTTGTCCCTCTGGGTTCTTTAATGATCTTAACCAGCGTAACGCAGCACGGTCTGTCCTGATGGTAAACCTTGCACCATAGAGGTAAGGAT
>NW_013940373.1:0-800 GCF_000517525.1 Limulus polyphemus
CTTATTGACAGTACACAGTATCGTTAAATCTTGTGTCTTTTATTGGATAGTACACAGTATTGCTAAATCGTGTGTCTTCTTATTGAGAGTGCACAGTATCGTTAAATCTTGTGTCTTCTTATTGACAGTACACAGTATCGTTAAATCTTCTGTCTTCTTATTGACAGTACACAGTATTGTTTTATCTTGTGTCTTCTTATTGACAGTACACAGTATCGTTAAATCTTGTTTATTCTTATTGACAGTACACATATAGTTAAATCTTGTGTCTTTCTATTGACAGTACACTGTATCGTTAAATATTGTGTCTTCTTATTGACAGTACACAGTATCGTTAAATCTTGTGTCTTCTTATTGATTGTACACAGTATCGTTAAATCGTGTGTCTTCTTTTTGACAGTACACAGTATCGTTAAATCTTGTGTCTTCTTATTGACTGTACACAGTATTGTTAAATCTGGTGTCTTCTTATTGACAGGACACATTATTGTTAAATCTTGTGTTTTCTTACTGACAGTACACATAATCGTTGAATATTGTGTCTTCTTATTAATAGTACACAGTATCATTAAATCTTGTGTCTTCTTATTGACAGTACACAGTATCGTTAAATATTGTGTCTTTTTATTGATAGTACATAGTATTGCTAAATCGTGTGTCTTCTTATTGACAGTACACAGTATCGTTAAGTCTTCTGTCTTCTTATTGAAAGTACATAGTATCGTTAAATCTTGTGTTTTCTTATTGACAGTACACAGTATCGTCATATCTTGTGTCTTCTTATTGACAGTAGACAGTAT
>NW_013940374.1:0-1819 GCF_000517525.1 Limulus polyphemus
GTCTTCTTATTGACAGTACACAGTGTTGATAAATCCTTTATCTTCTTATTGAAAGGACTCAGTATTGTTAAATCTTTTGTCTTCTTATTCATATTTCATACTATTGTTCAATTTTTTGTCTTCTTATTGACAGTACACAGTATCGTTAAATCTTGTGTCTTCTTATTGACAGTACACAGTATTGATAAATCCTTTATCTTCTTATTGACAGGACACAGTATTGATAAATCCTGTATCTTCTTATTGATAGGACACAGTATTGATAAATCCTGTATCTTCTTATTGATAGGACACACTATTGTTAAATCTTGTGTCTTCTTATTGACAGTACACATTATTGATAAATCCTGTATCTTCTATTTGGCAGGACACAGTATTGTTAAATCTTGTGGCTTGTTATTCTCAAGATTTAACGATACTGTGTACTACTTATGACTTGTTATGATAGTACACAGTATCGTTAAAACTTGTGTCTTCTTATTGACAGTACACAGTATTGATAAATCCTTTATCTTCTTATTGACACGATACAATATTGTTAAATTTTGTATCTTCTTATTGACAGTATACAGTATTGATAAATCCTGTATCTTCTTATTGACAGGACACAGTATTGTTAAATCCTGTATCTTCTTATTGACAGGACACAGTATTGTTAAATCGTGTGTCTTTTTATTGACAGTACACAGTATCGTTAAATCTTTTATCTTGTTATTGATAGTACACTGTGACTTTAATTGTTATGACTTGTTATGATAGTACACAGTATCGTTAAATCTTGTATCTTCTTATTGAAAGGACTCAGTATTCTTAAATCTTGTCTCTTCTTATTGACATTACATAGTATTGTTAAATTTTGTGTCTTCTTATTGACAAT
This sequence comes from Limulus polyphemus, assembly GCF_000517525.1. Classification (NCBI taxonomy): domain Eukaryota; kingdom Metazoa; phylum Arthropoda; class Merostomata; order Xiphosura; family Limulidae; genus Limulus; species Limulus polyphemus. The sequence goes on from NW_013940374.1 coordinate 878, forward strand.
ACACAGTATTGATAAATCTTGTATCTTCTTCTTGACAGGACATAGTATCGTTAAATCTTGTGTCTTCTTATTGACAGTACACAGTATTGATATATCCTGTATCTTTTTATTGACAGGACATAGTATTGTTAAATCTTGTGTCTTCTTATTGACAGTACACATTATTGATAAATCCTGTATCTTCTTAAGATTTAACGATACTGTGTACTATCATAACTTTATCAATACTGTGTACTGTCAATAAGAAGACACAAGATTTAACGATACTGTGTACTGTCAATAAGAAGAGACAAGATTTAACAATACCGTGTCCTGTCAATAAGAATATACAGGATTTATCAATACTTTGTACTGTCAATAAGAATACACAAGATTTAACAATACTGTGTCCTGTCAATAAGAAGATACAGGATTTATCAATAATGTGTACTGTCAATAAGAAGACACAAGATTTAACAATACTGTGTCTTGTCAATAAGAAAATACAGGATTTATCAATACTGTGTACTGTCAATAAGGAGACATAATTTAACAATGCTGTGTCCTGTCAATAAGAAGATAAAGTATTTATCAATACTGTGTACTGTCAATAAGAAGACAAAATAAGAAGATACAGGATGTCCTGTCCACAAGATTTAACAATACTGTTCTAATTCTGTGTACTGTCCACTGTCAATAAGAAGATACAGGATTTATCAAGACTCAGTATTGTTAAATCTTGTGTCTTCTTATTGACAGTACACATTATTGATAAATCCTGTATCTTATTATTGACAGGACACAGTATTGTTAAATCTTGTGTCTTTTTTTTGATAGTACACAGTATCGTTAAATCTTGTGTCTTCTTATTGACAGTACACAGTATTGATAAATCCTTTTTCTTCTTATTGACAGGACACAGTATTTTTAATTTATGTTTCTTCTTATTGACAGTACACAGTA
>NW_013940375.1:0-935 GCF_000517525.1 Limulus polyphemus
GAAGTTTCACCATCCTACAATGCGTTTTAAGGGAGTTATGGCAGGTTTTGCGTTTTTTACCAGTACTTTGTCCCATTTAGACGAATCTTTTTGAATTTTTTAATGAAGGTTCACGTCAATCTTGCGAAATTACATACAAAACTCTAGATTTCTAGTTTTAGTTTTACGAATTTTGTGGTCGTTTTATGTTACTCTTTTATTGGCTTCCATTAAAACGTATGTGTACTGCAGTGAAGTTTTTGTTAACGATTGTTTCTCGATTTGTTGTTACCAGAGGGTCCTGAATTGATGGTTCTTCGCCAAATTTGGTATGTAGGTACACTTTATCGTTACGCAGTTACATGCAGAGATTCACCTTCCTACTATTCGTTTTAAGGGAGTTATGGAAGGTCTTTCGTTTTGTACCAGTACTTCGTTCCTTTTGGACGAATCTTCTCGAATTTTGTTATGAACGTTCGTTGCGTACTTGCGTATTTACATGCAAAATTCTAGTTTTGTATTATCATTTCTGCGACTTTTCTGGTCCATTTTGTTACTACTCTATTGGCTTTCTGAAAGAGTATGTGTACTGCAGTGAAGCTTTTTAATATTGCTTTGTTATAGATGTCTTGCTATCAGAGGGTTCTAGATTGACGGATCTTAACAAAATTTGATTTGTATATTCACTAGTTCGTTCCACAGTATCATGCGAAGTTTCACCTTCCTACTATGCGTTTTAATGGAGTTATAGCAGGTTTTTCGTTTTGTACCAGTACTTCGTTCCTTTTGGACGAATCTTTTCGAATTTTTTTTGGAACGTTTGTTGCGTACTTGCCTATTTACAGACGAAATTCTAGCTTCATATTATCATTTTTGTGACTTTTGTGGTCCATTTTGTTACTACTTTATTGACTTTCTGAAATAGTATGTGTACTGCAGTGAAGCTTTTTGATATT
>NW_013940376.1:0-524 GCF_000517525.1 Limulus polyphemus
GTTTAACGATGTTATTTTTAAAGCTATTCTTTGTTTATAATATAATTGAAGCGAGAAAAAACAACAACAATAAAATGGACACTAACCGAAATTTTGATAAGAGATTATGAAATAACTATTGGGAATTTTGATAAAAGGATCTCTATTTTGAAAGTCTTACATCAAGGGCATCTTTGTATTGGAATATGAAGAAAAACAATTTTTTTCAAAATTTTGGAAAAAACATGGGCTATAGCCTTTGGTTTTTGGTGAAAAATTTTTTTCAAAATTTTGGAAAAAACATGGGCTATAGCCTTTGGTTTTTGGTGAAAATATGAATTTTTTTTGAAAATGGAAAAAAGTGTGTTTTTTTAACCAAAATTAATAGAAAAATATCCTATAGTGCTTATTTTGTCGGAAAACTCAAAATTGAGACATTATAGCATTGACGAAAAACATTATTTCACTATAAAAGCTAAAAAAAATTTACTTTCGCTAAGCCAGATTAACCTTTTGGATTGTTTGGGAGTTTATTTGATAAGAAG
>NW_013940377.1:0-1220 GCF_000517525.1 Limulus polyphemus
TCTGTAGTACTATACAATAACAAGACCACAAGATTTAACAATACTGTAGTCCTGTCAATAAGAAGATACAGGATTTATCAATACTGTGTACTGTCAATAAGAAGACACAAGACTTAATAATACTGTGTCCTGTCAAGAAGAAGATACAGGATTTATAAATACTGTGTACTGTCAATAAGAAGACACAAAATTTAACAATACTATATAATGTCAATAAGAAGACACAAGTTTTAACAATACTGAGTCCTGTCAAAGGAAGATACAGGATTTATCAATACTGTGTACTGCCAAAAAGAAGACACAAGAGTTAAATCTTGTGTCTTCTTATTGAGATTAAACGGTATTGATAAATCTTGTCTTCTTATTGATAGTACACAGTATCGTTAAAGATACTGTGTACTATCAATAATAAGACAAGATTTACCAATACTGTGTACTGTCAATAAGCAGACACAAGATTTATCAATACTGTGTCCTGTCAATAAGAAGATACAGGATTTATCAATACTGTGTCTTGTCAATAAAAAGATACAGGATATATCAATACTATGTACTGTCAATAAGAAGACACAAAATTTAACAAAATTGTATCCTGTCATTAAGAATATACAATATTTATCAATACAGTGTACTGTCAATAAGAAGACACAAGATTGAACAATACTGTGTCCTGTCAATAAGAAGATACAGGATTTATCTTCTTATTGACAGGACACAGTGATAAATCCTGTAAATACAGTGTACTGTCAATCTTATTGACAGTACACAGTATTGATAAATTCTGTATCTTCTTATTGACAGGACACAGTATTGTTAAATCTTTTGTCTTCTTATTGACAGTACATATTGTTTATAAATCCTGTATCTTCTTATTGACAGTACAAAGTATTTTTAAATCTTGTGTCTTTTTATTGACAGTACACAGTATCGTTAAATCTTTTGGCTTGTTATTGATAGTACACAGTATCTCTAAATCTTATGACTTGTTATGATAGTACACAGTATCGTTAAATCTTTTGTCTTCTTAAGATACAGGATTTATCAATACTGTGTACTGTCAATAAGAAGACACAAGATTTAACAATACTGTTTCCTGTCAATAAGAAGACACAAGATTTAACAATACTGTTTCCTGTCAATAAGAAGATACAGGATTTATCAATACTGTGTCCTGTCAATAAGAAGATACAGGATTTATCAATACTGTGTACTGTCAATAA
>NW_013940378.1:0-253 GCF_000517525.1 Limulus polyphemus
AAACTGTCAACGGTGATGAAAAATGGATTCTCTATGCGAATATTAAACTCCAAAAACAATGGCTCAATCCTAAACAAAAACCACTTCATACCCTAAAACCTGGACTCCATCCGCAAAAATTGATGCTTTGAATTTGGTGGGACATCAAAGGAGTAATTCATTTCAAACTCCTCAATCCACGGCGAGCTGTCAATGTAGAGATCTATAGTCAACAACTGGAACGTTTAAATCAAGCCCTTCATCAGAAACGCCC
>NW_013940379.1:0-599 GCF_000517525.1 Limulus polyphemus
TATTGGCTAATTGTTAGATGAACAATGTTTGGTATTGACTAATGGTTAGATGAATAATATTTGGTATTTGCTAATGGTTCGATAAACAATGTTTGGTATTGGCTAATGATTAGACAAACAATGTTTGGTATTAGCTAATGGTTAGATGAACAATGTTTGGTATTGGCTATTGGTTAGATAAACAATTTTTATTATTAGGTAAGGGTTAAATAAAGATTGTTTGGTATTGGCTAATGGTTAGATGAATAATGTTTAGTATTGGCTAATGGTTAGATAAACACTGTTTGGTATTGGCAACTGGTTAGATAAACAATGTTTAGTATTGGATAATTGTTAGATGAACAATGTTTGGTATTGACTAATGGTTAGATGAACAATGTTTGGTATTGGCTAATGGTTAGATAAACAATATTTTGTATTGGGTAATGGTTAAATAAAGATTGTTTGGTATTGGCCAATGGTTAGGTGAACAATTTTTGGTATTGGCTAGTGGTTAGATAAACAATATTTGGTGTTGGCTAATGGTTAGATGAACAATGTTTGGTAGTGGCTAAAGGATAGGTGAATAATGTTTGGTATTGGTTAGTGGTTAGATGAAT
>NW_013940380.1:0-502 GCF_000517525.1 Limulus polyphemus
CGGTGAGGAAGTGGAATAAGTCCCGGAGAAGGACAAGGTTCTGTTGAATACTTATACTCTGTACCCCACACGTTTGAGTGCTAATGACCAGGGAAGGCATCACTGTACTCAAACGAGCACACAAAACCTTCGCCACAATTTTTGAATCAACGTTCAGGAGAGATATCGGTCTCCAAGAAGAGATGCTGGACGAGTGTTCAGGATCCTTACAGAGTAAGGTAATCAACCCTTCCAGCGTACCAGCAGGCAAACAGCCACGTGTCAAGCAGTCATTAAAGACCTTCACGAAGGAAGGGCCAATGACATGCCACACATGGCGGTAAAACTCAACTGGCAGGCCATCCGGCCCTGGACACTTACCCAAAGGTAAGCTCTGTATGGCAGCCCAACAGTCACCCACGGAGAGAGGACGAGACAACTCCTCGTGGAATGACTGGTCCAGGGTCGGCAAGAACTGGGTGACGTCCTCCCAAACACTACGATCAACAGGCGTTTCCGAGAA
>NW_013940381.1:0-394 GCF_000517525.1 Limulus polyphemus
TGATTAGGTAATATCTTATACAGTAGCCCAGAGTAACTCAGCTTTACTCTTGATTAGGTAATATCTTATTCAGTAGCCCCGAGTAACTCAGCTTTACTCTTGACTAGGTAATATTTTATAAAGTAGCCCGAGGTACTCAGTTATACTTTTGGTTAGGTAATATCTTATAAAGTAGCCCCCGAGTAACTCAGTTTTACTCTTGATTAGGTAATATCTTTTACAGTAGCCCCCGAGTAACTCAGTTTTACTCGTGATTAGGTAATATCTTATGCAGTAGCCTCCGAGTAACCCAGTTTTTCTCTTGATTAGGTAATATCTTATACAGTAGCCCCCAAGTAACTCAACTTTACTCTTGATTAAGTAATATCTTATGCAGTAGCCCCGAGTAACTCAG
>NW_013940382.1:0-320 GCF_000517525.1 Limulus polyphemus
GCATATGAAAGACCAGAACAACACCACTTCACCCACAGTCTGATGGGATGGTATAAAAGTACAACTGGACACTGGGACAGGAATTGGGAAAGTTTTGTAATAGCTGCCAAGATGACTCGGATGTCTTACTCCCTCCACTGTTGATGACCTATAGAACAGCAGAGCATAAAGCCACTGGATACACTCCAGCAAAGTTGATGTTTGGTCGGGAACTTCGGTTGCCAGTGGATCTGATAATAGGACGCCCACCTTACAAAGAGTTGCCTGAAAATGTGTCAGAGTTCGTGAAGTGTTATCAGAAAGGATGTATGATATTCACT
>NW_013940383.1:0-810 GCF_000517525.1 Limulus polyphemus
CTCTTAACAGTATAACTGAAAGGACTCATACCTGCTGCCAAGAATTGATGATAGATACTATTGATGCCCTAAGTGGAGCCAGCTGGGTTTGAACTCTGGACTTAAAGTCGGGTTTCCATCAAGTGAAAATGGCTAAAGCAGATAAACCTAAGACTGTATTTAGTTATGGCCAGGGTCTCTGGCAATACTGTGTGATGCCATTCGGGCTTAGCAATGCTCCAGCAACATTTGAGAGGCTGATGGAAGGAGTACTGAAAGGCCTACAATGGAGGATAGCCATGGTGTACCTGGATAATGTCATTGTGTTTGGAACAACGTTTGATGAGGAAATGTCCTGGCTAGAGGAAGTATTCAAGCGTTTGAAAGCAACAAACCTCAAACTCCATCCCAAGAAATGCCACTTGTTCCAGAAAGAGATGCTTTACTTGAGTCACGTCGTAAGTGAGCATGGTGTGTGAACTGATCCTGACAAGGTGAAAGCAGTGCGTGATTGGCCAACACCAGACAATGTGGGAGAGTTAAGACGTTTCTTGGGACTATGTACCTATTACCGGAAGTTTGTGAAGGACTTTGCAACTATAGCTACTCCACTACATGATGTGACAAAAAAAGGCCAGAAATTTGAATGGACAGTTTCTTGCCAACATGCTTTCAAGACATTGAATGAAAAATTGGTCTCAGCTCCACTTTTCAAGCTTCCAAATCCCTCACTGCCATACATACTGGATTGTGATGCTAGTAATGTCGGAATTGGAGGAGTGTTGTCTCAGAAAGTGGGCGAAAACAAACATGTGGTGGCCTCCTTCAGTA
>NW_013940384.1:0-299 GCF_000517525.1 Limulus polyphemus
CTATTATGCTAGCTTTGTCTAACTACTATGAATGTGTATTATTTTAAGATGAGTCTTCATATATTTTTTTTATTGGATTGTTTTTTATATTTCAGTACGGGAAAATTGTTTTTATAAACAATCTTATTTTGTAACTTCTTAATACCCAGGGTAGAAAATAAGGTATGTGATCTGATAACATTTATTGTGACTAACAAAATACAAAGTAACTTGATATTCACTAGCTATTAATTCTTTCATAAGATACGAAGTATCTTGATGTTCACTAGCTGTTAATTCTTTTGTAAGATACAAAGTAA
>NW_013940385.1:0-417 GCF_000517525.1 Limulus polyphemus
TTCATTCTATTAATAAGATACACCAGTTTCATTCTATTAACAAGATACACCAGTTTCATTCTATTAACAAGATACACCAGTTTCATTCTATTAACAAGATATACCAGTTTCATTCTATTAACAAGATACACCAGTTTCATTCTATTAATAAGATACACCAGTTTCATTCTATTAATAAGATACACCAGTTTCATTCTATTAACAAGATACACCAGTTTCATTCTATTAACAAGATACACCAGTTTCATTCTTTTAACAAGATACACGAGTTTCATTCTATGAACAAGATACACGAGTTTCATTCTTTTAACAAGAAAACCAGTTTCATTCTATTAATAAGATACACCAGTTTCATTCTATTAACAAGATACACCAGTTTCATTTTATTAACAAGATACACCAGTTTCATTCTATTAA
>NW_013940386.1:0-762 GCF_000517525.1 Limulus polyphemus
GACAATTGGAAACAACAAAGGCCAGACTCTAGAAAGTGTTGCTACGTCCGTTGATCTGCATGTCACAGCACTTTAATCAACTACAATACCCCTATGTCAGAGAAGATAATTTTGGGTAGGATAAAAGAACATCCCCATGAGAGCCCAATGCTTGTAGAAGCAGTGGAAGACCCATCCAGGCCAGCGGATTTGAAGATTGGAAGGTCACTTGTAGCGGGTCATCAAATAGTACCTATAACAGTGGCTAATTTCTCCTAAATGTGAGCAGACACTTAAGGAAGGGGCGTTGTTGGGTGTGTGCCAGGAGGTAGAGCCAGTCAATGTTAAAGCAAGGGATACAACTGTAAAGAAAGGACATACACTTCCAGAATATTTGATTGACCTCTATAAGAAGAGCATAGCCCATTTGTCATCATCACAGGCTCTTCAGGTAAAAGAACTTTTGGCAAATTATGCTGACGTCTTTTCGAAAGGAGATCATGACCTCGGATGCACAAACCTGGTAGAGCACAGAATAAACACAGGCAATCACCGTCCAATAAAGATCCCTCCAAGGAGAATAGCTCCAGCAAAGCGACAATAGATAGAGAAGGTCATGGATGGTTTAATTAAGGAAGGGATAGTCGAGAAATCAGATAGCTCCTGGTCAGCTCCCGTCGTATTAGTCCAGAAGAAGGATAGGACCCAACATTGCTGTGTGGACTTCAGGGCTCTTAACAGCATAACCGAAAAAGACTCATTCCCACTGCCAAGAATTGATGA
>NW_013940387.1:0-587 GCF_000517525.1 Limulus polyphemus
AAAGAGTAGACACACGATTTAACAATACTGTGTACTATCAATAAAAGAACACAAGATTTAACGATACTGTGTACTGTCAATAAGAAGACACAAGATTTAACGATACTGTGTACTGTCAATAAGAAGACACAAGATTTAACGATACTGTGTACTGTCAATAAGAAGACACAAGATTTAACTATACTGTGTACTGTCAATAAGAAGACACAAGATTTAACGATACTATGTACTGTCAATAAGAAGACACAAGATTTAACGATATTGTGTACTGTCAATAAGAAGACACAAGATTTAACAATACTGTGTACTGTCAATAAGAAATCCTAATATTCAACGATAATGTAGTTTTGTTAAATCCTTTTTTGACAGTATACAGTATCGTTAAATCTTGTGTCTTTTTATTGATAGTACACAGTATTGTTAAATCGTGTGTTTACTTATTGACAGTACACACACAAGATTTAACGATACTGTGTACTGTCAATAAGAATACACAAGATTTAACGATACTGTGTACTTTCATAAAATACACTAGATTTAACGATACTGTGTATTGTCAATAAGAAGACACAAGATTTAACTATACT
>NW_013940388.1:0-369 GCF_000517525.1 Limulus polyphemus
ATAAGAAGACACAAGATTTAACAATACTGTGTTCTGTCAATAAGAAGATACAGGATTTATCAATACTGTGTCCTATCAATAAGAAGATACAGGATTTATCAATACTGTGTACATTCAATAAGAAGAAACATAATTTATCAATACTCTGTACTGTCAATAAGAAGACACAAGATATAACGATACTGTGTACTGTCAATAACAAGACAAAAAATTTAAAAATACCGTATCCTGTCAATAAGAAGACACAAAATTTAACAATACTATGTACTGTCAATAAGAAGACACAAGATTTAACAATACTGTGTCCTGTCAATAAGAGGATACAGGATTTATCAATACTGTGTACTGTCAATAAGAAGACACAAGATA
>NW_013940389.1:0-478 GCF_000517525.1 Limulus polyphemus
AAATAGCCATTGGTTTTTGGTGAAAATATGAATTTTTTTGGAAAATGGAAAAAAGGTTTTTTTTGACGCAAAATTAATAGAAAAACATACGATAGTGCTTATTTCGTTCGAAAACTCAAAATTGAGACATTATAGTATTGATGAAAAACATTATGTTACTATGAACGCTATAAAAATGAACTTTCGCTAACCAAGAGTAAAAACAATAAAAAAGGTGTTGATTTTTTGATAAGAAGACTTCATGGCTATTAATAGGTTGGAATTTTGTTTGAATATATTATTCTTAAAGCTCTTCTTTGTTTATAATTTAATTGAAGACAAAAAAACAACAACAGTAAAATCGACACTAACCAAAATTTTGATAAGAGATTATGAAATAAGTATTGGGAATTTTCATAAAAGGATCTCTATTTTGAAAGTTTTACATCAAGGGCATCTTTGTATTGAAATATGAAGAAAACAATTTTTTTCAAAATTT
>NW_013940390.1:0-273 GCF_000517525.1 Limulus polyphemus
AGACATGTCGATGTGAATGTTTAATCAGAAGTTTTATTTACCATGTATATGTATATCGTTGAGAATATTGAATAAGAAGTTTTTATTTACCATGTATACGTCGTTGTGAATTTTTAATCAGAAGTTTTAATTTACCCTATATATATATCGATGTGAATGTTTATTTAGAAGTTTTATTTATCTTATATGTATATATATCGATGAGAATGTTTAATCAGAAGTTTTATTTACCATGTATATGTATATCGTTGTGAATGTTTAACCAGAAGTTTT
>NW_013940391.1:0-499 GCF_000517525.1 Limulus polyphemus
CGGTAACTATAGTTACACCTAGGTGTTTAAGGAGTAGTTGTAACAAGTAAGGCTAAAAATGAGTATGGTGGTTATAAATTCGGTAACAAGAGTTACACCTAAGTGTTCATGGAGTAGTTGTACCAAGTAAGGCTAAAGATGAGTATGGCGGTTATAAATTCGGTATCTAGAGTTAAACCTAAGTGTTCATGGAGGAGTTGTACCAAGTAAGGCTAAAGATGAGGATGGTGGTTATAAATTCTGTAACTATAGTTACACCTAGGTGTACATGGAGTACTTGTACCAAGTAAGGCTAAAGATAGTTAAGGTGGTTATAAATTCGGTAACTAGAGTTACACCTAGTTATTCGTGGAGTAATTGTACCAAGTAAGACTAAAGATGAGTATGGTGGTTATAAATTGTGTAACTAGAGTTACACCTAGGTGTTTATGGAGTAGTTGTACCAAGTAAGGCTAAAGATGAGTATGGTGGTTAGAAATTCGGTAACTAGAGTTACACC
>NW_013940392.1:0-680 GCF_000517525.1 Limulus polyphemus
AGTATTGTATATATAAGACGGTCACAATTTGACGGAACAATGTGTGTAATTGAACTGAGTATTGTTGAGTCGAGCACGTGGGACGTTTGTTGAGAATTATAGCGTTTGTTATAGCGCGACTGTTGAAATTAAGTGTATCACAAAGTTGTATTCAGAAAGAACAAACCAGTTTTATTTAAGAAAGGACTTCTATCGGTAAAGTTTCTTCGGAAAGAATTTTTACGGAAAATTAACTAACGAACGGAGACATAACATATATATAAAACAAAATTTTAGGTTTAAGGTAGTTGCATGTATACATCTTAACTCGTTTAACAATACATCTTTATAATACAGTATAAATATCTTATATGTATATCACAGCTCTCTTTATCAAGTGGCCATTAGGAAACAAAAGTTTTGTGACGCAGCTTTAAATCATGTTCTGCAAGATCCAAGATCATGATTTACAGCTTGCCCAAAACTGTACACATTCAGTTAATTATATTGTTGTATTTCAGTTCTAAGTCATACATTCATGACTCGTTTATAATTTATTCTTTTGCTTGATTTTTTTTAAAGAAACAATGAAAATGTCCAGAATATATTCACCAAGGTTGAAGTACCAAATTTCCTCAGGTTTCTGTAATGGCCTCTCTGTTATATTGTGAAAATGCATTGAATTTTTTTTCTTTTGGTGG
>NW_013940393.1:0-541 GCF_000517525.1 Limulus polyphemus
AACAAGATACAACATAATTGGGCATATAGCGCTCAGAACCATAAAAGAATTAATATTGTTATTATGGATATATAAACAAGATACAACATAATTATGCTTATAGTGCTCAGAAAAATAAAAAGCACTAACACTGTTATTATGGGTATATGAACAAGATTCAAAATAATTGTGCATATAGTGTTCAGAACCATAAAAGAACTAATATCGTTATTATGGATATATGAACAAGATACAACATAATTGTGCATATAAGCTCAGAACCATAAAAGAATTAATATTGTTATTATGGATATATAAACAAGATACAACATAATTATGCTTATAGCGCTCAGAACCATAAAAGAACTAATATTGTTATTATTGATATATAAACAAGATACAACATAATTGTGCACATAGCGTTCAGAACCATAAAAGAACTAATATCGTTATTATGGATATATGAACAAGATACAACATAATTGTGCATATAGAGCTCAGAACCATAAAAGAACTAATATTGTTATTATGGATATATAAACAAGATACAACATAATTATGC
>NW_013940394.1:0-755 GCF_000517525.1 Limulus polyphemus
GTTGGATTGGAAAAAATAGACCAATATAATTATAATATTGGATATAGAGAAGGAAAATCCCATGGTACAGCTGATGGACTGAGCCAAAGATCCTGCAAAAATGACTGCAGACATTGCTGCAAAAGAGAGGTTGAACTAACCAGGTGCCATCAAGCTGAAGTTAAGCCGACTGAAAGAGTTGATGATGGTGAAGTGGAACCAAATATAGACATCAAAGCCGAACAGGAGAAAGACCAAGATTTGAGGCCAATGATTAATTTTCTAAAACGAGTGTTGTGCGCCCTGCTTGGGAGAAGGTGTCTAGTCTAAGCCCCGTGACAAAGCACTATTGGGCACAATGGGACCAGTTGAAGCTTGAAAATGGTATTCTTGTCCGGAGATGGGAAAGTGACGACTTGGCAAACGGTTATACCGAGGAAGTTACGGGAAGTTGTGCTGCGTCAATCCCATGATAGCTTAAGAGGAGGACATCTCAGAATTAGGAAGACATTGAGTCATCTACGACAAAGATTTTACTGGTTAGGTATGAGGCGAGATGTGGAAGAATGGTGCCGAACATGCAGTACATGTAGTGCAAAAAGGGGACCCAAGCATAAGGGATGCCCACCTTATGAAGAGTTGCCTGAGAATGTGTCAGAGTTTGTCAAAATGTTATCGGAAAGGATGGATGATATTCACCATCAAGTGCGTACAAACTTGAAAACGTCTGCTGATTCGATGAAGTTAACTTATGATAAGAGATCTACTGAAGTCAG
>NW_013940395.1:0-592 GCF_000517525.1 Limulus polyphemus
TTATCTGTTATGCTGTCTATAAACTGGTCACATTTCCTTATCTGTTATGTCGTCTATAAACCGGTCACGTGTCGTTATCTGTTATGGCGTAAATAAACTGGTCACGTGTCCTTATCTGTTATGGCGTCTATAAACTGGTCACGTGTCCTTATCTGTTATGGCATCTATAAACTGGTCACATGTCCTTATCTGTTATGGCGTCTATAAACTGGTCACGTGTCCTTATCTGTTATGCTGTCTATAAACTGGTCACATGTCCTTATCTGTTATGGCGTCTATAAACTGGTCACGAGTCCTTATCTGTTATGGCATCTACAAACTGGTCACATGTCCTTATCTGTCATGGCATCTACAAACTGGTCACATGTCCTTATCTGTCATGGCATCTATAAACTGGTCACGTGTCGTTATCTGTTATGCTGTCTATAAACTGGTCACATTTCCTTATCTGTTATGCTGTCTATAAACTGGTCACATGTCCTTATCTGTTAAGGTGTCTATAAACTGGTCACATGTCCTTATCTGTTATGGCATCTACAAACTGGTCACATGTCCTTATCTGTCATGGCATCTACAAACTGGTCACATGTCG
>NW_013940396.1:0-615 GCF_000517525.1 Limulus polyphemus
AGCAACACTTACTGGAATCTGGCTTTTGTTGTTTCCAATCGTAATTTTATCAAAGTTAACTACACACTTCCTCGGTAGTAGATAATCCAATCCTAATATGCATTGGTCTTCAATGTCAGCCAAGTATACTTTCTGTCTGTTTTTAATGCCCATGAGCTCGAATGTTACCCACACTGGTCCCCACAACCTTGAAGAATGTCCTGTCACACCACAGAGCTTCTGTACAGCTTCTTGTACTCCTTCATGATCTAACACCTTGATGCTCACAAGGGTTTGCTGAGATGCAGAATCTATGACAAAGTTGCACCTTTGGCCATCCAGCTTCCCTGTCACGGAGATACTATGTGTGCTTGCCATTTTACACTTAGCTGTTGGGACTTTCACGATAGGGGTTGGTGGGCGTCCCTTAGCACCAACCACTACTGGTTTCCCGAAGCTGACTTATTGGTGGTATACACTGGCTTCTCAAATGTCCTTGCTCCCCACAGTTCCAACAGCCCTTCAGGGCAGCAGCATTTCCTGCTGTATCATCTCTTCTGTGCTGAAGTTTCCAGCATTGAGCTCTCTTGTGCCCAGGTTTGTTACAGTGCCAGCAAAGTCCCTCAAACCTCTCTG
>NW_013940397.1:0-680 GCF_000517525.1 Limulus polyphemus
ATAGATGCTTTGGACAGTCCAGAACTTAAGATACAAGTGAAGCAAGCACACACCCCTCTACTATGCAGGATGCAATGGCCAGAGCTCTCGAATTTGAATCCTACGTTAAGTCCAGCACAGAGGTACCAAGGTTGGTACAGTCATCTGGATTCAAGGCCAGAAAAGGTCAGCTTTCAGAGAAGTTTGAGGGACTTTGCTGGCACTGTAACAAACTTGGGCACAAGAGAGCTCAATGCTGGCAACTTCAACACAGAGGAGACGATACAGCAGTAAAGGCTGCTACCAAGAAAGGCTGTTGGAACTGTGGGGAGCAAGGACATCTGAGGAGCCAATGTAAGAAAAATACCACCAATAAGTCAGCTTCGGGAAACCAGTAGTGGTTGGTGCTAAGGGACGCCCACCAACCTCCATCTTGAAAGTCCCAACAGCTAAGTGTAAAATGGCAACCACACATAGTATCTACGTGACAGGGAAGCTGGGTGGCCAAAGGTGCAACTTTGTCATAGATTCTGCATCTCAGCAGACCCTTGTGAGCATGAAGGTGCTGGATAACAAAGGAGTACCAGAAGCTGTACAGAAGCTCTGTAGTGTGACAGGACATTCTGCAAGGTTGTGGGGACCAGTGTGGGTAACTATCGAGCTGATGGGCATGAAAAACAGACAGAAAGTATACTTGGCTG
>NW_013940398.1:0-254 GCF_000517525.1 Limulus polyphemus
CTTTCAGAAAGCCAATAAAGTAGTAACAAAATGGACCACAAAAGACTCAAAAATTATAATATGAAGCTAGAGTTGTGCATGTAAATACGTGAGTATGCAACGAACGTTCATAAAAAAATTCGAGAAAATTAGTCCAAATGGAACGAAGTACTGGTACAAAACGCAAAATCTTCCATAACTTCCTTAAAACGAATAGTAGAAAGGTGAAACTCTGCATATATCTGCGCAACGATAGAGTGTACCTACATAACAAA
>NW_013940399.1:0-564 GCF_000517525.1 Limulus polyphemus
TATCGTTAAATCTTGTGTCTTCTTATTGACAATAGACAATATTGTTAGATCTTTTGTCTTCTGATTGACAGTACACAGTATCGTTAAATCTTGTGTCTTCTTATTGACAGTATACAGTATCGTTAAATCTGGTGTCTTCTTATTGATAGTACACAGTATTGTTAAATCTTGTGTCTTCTTATTGACAGTACACAGTACTGTTAAATCTTGTGTCTTCTTATTGAAAGTACATAGTATCGTTAAATCTTGTGTTTCTTATTGACAGTACGACAGTATTGTTAAATCTTTTGTCTTCTTATTGACAGTACACAGTATCGTTAAATCTTGTGTCTTCTTATTGACAGTATACAGTATCGTTAAATCTGGTGTCTTCTTATTGATAGTACACAGTATTGTTAAATCTTGTGTCTTCTTATTGACAGTACACAGTACTGTTAAATTTTGTGTCTTCTTACTGAAAGTACATAGTATCGTTAAATCATGTGTTTTCTTATTGACAGTACACAGTATCGTTAAATCTTGTGTCTTCTTATTGACAGTAAACAGTATCGTTAAATACTTGTG
>NW_013940400.1:0-675 GCF_000517525.1 Limulus polyphemus
GGAAATGTCCTATCATCGGTAACAGTCACATCAGTGGTAGTAACTTCACCAAGAGCTTCACCATTTCCCTTCTCAAAACTGAATAGAATTTCTTCTTCGATGGTGGCTTCTTCAGGTGGCACGTCTTCAGCAGCGTCATTTGTTCTGTTTTCTACTTCGTCCCAAGTGAAATGTCCTGGACCGTGATAACGCCAAAGCCTGTTGGCATGCACCACTTTTGGTTTACCTCGCCGACCACATTTTACCCGGAAAGTAACGTCTGAGAAACGATCCACTATGTCATATGGGCCTTCCCATGGAGAAGACAACTTAGGAGACTTCCCTTTGGTCTTCCTGGGATTATACAACCATACCTTGTCTCCTGGTCCAAAGTTGACTTCAGTAGATCTTTTGTCATAAGTTAACTTCATCGAATCAGCAGACGTTTTCAAGTTTGAACGCCCTTGATGGTGGATATCATCCATCCTTTCCGATAACACTTCCACAAACTCTGACACACTCTCAGGCAACTCTTCATAAGGTGAGTGTCCCGTATGCTTGGGTCCCCTTTTATCACTACATGTACTGCATTGTGGAAGAATGGTGCCGAACTCTCGCCTCATACCTATCCAATAAAATCTTTGTCGTATGTGACTCAATGTCTTCTTGATTCCGAGATGTCCTTCCAGTTAAATT
>NW_013940401.1:0-364 GCF_000517525.1 Limulus polyphemus
AAATACAATATTCAACGATAATGTGTACTGTCAGTAAGAAAATATAAGATTTAACAATACTGTGTACTGTCAATAAGAAGACACAAAATTTAACAATAATGTGTACTGTCAATAAGAAGACACAAGATTTAACGATACTGTCTACTGTCAATAAGAAGACACAAGATTTAACGATACTGTGTACTGTCAATAAGAAGACACAAGATTTAACGATACTGTGTACTGTCAATAAGAAGACAAAAGATTTAACAATATGTCTACTGTCAATAAGAAGACACAAGATTTAACGATACTGTGTACTGTCAATAAGAAAACACAAGATTTAACGATACTATGTACTTTCAATAAGAAGACACAAGATTTA
>NW_013940402.1:0-475 GCF_000517525.1 Limulus polyphemus
AGTTCCCATCTCCGGCAAAGAATACCATCTTTAAGCTTCAACTGGTCCCATTGCGCCCAATAGTACTTTGTCACAGGGCTTAAGCTAGACACCTTCTCCCAAGCAGGGTGCAAAAGGCTTGCTTTTAGAAAATTAATTATTGGTTTCAAATCTTGATCTTTCTCCTGTTCTGCTTTGATATCTATATTTGGTTCCACTTCACCATAATCAACTCCTTCAGTCACTTTGACTTTAGCTTGATTACACCTGGTTAGTTCAACCTCTCTTTTAACACTTACCAGAATTTGGCCTTTGTTGTTTCCAAACGTCATTTTATCAAAATTAATTACACACTTCCTCAGCAGTAAGTAGTCCAACCCTAGTGTGCATTCGTCTTGAATGTCAGCCAAGTACACTTTGTGTCTGTCCTTTATGCCCATGAGCTCAATAGTTACCCACACTAATCCCCACAACCTTGCATAATGTCCTGTCACAC
>NW_013940403.1:0-501 GCF_000517525.1 Limulus polyphemus
GATCAACAACAATTAACTTACAGCATTCAAAAACACTAGTAGATCAACAATTAACTTACAGCATTCAAAAACATTAGTAGATCAACAACAATTAACTTATAGCATTCAAAAACATTAATAGATCAACAACAGTTAACTTACAGCAATCAAAAACATTAGTAGATCAACAACAGTTAACTTACAGCATTCAAAAACACTAGTAGATCAACAACAATTAACTTACAGCATTCAAAAACATTAGTAGATCAACAACAATTAACTTACAGCATTCAAAAACATTAGTAGATCAACAACAATTAACTTACAGCATTCAAAAACACTAGTAGATCAACAACAGTTAACTTACAGCATTCATAAACACTAGTAGATCAACAACAATTAACTTACAACATTCAAAAACATTAGTATATCAACAACAGTTAACTTACAGCATTCATAAACACTAGTAGATCAAAAACAATTAACTTACAACATTCAAAAACATTAGTATATCAACAACAG
>NW_013940404.1:0-719 GCF_000517525.1 Limulus polyphemus
CTGATCCGTCTAAATTAAATTTAGTCAACATCTCATATCCCACCACCAATTTTTGGGCTTTTCTTTACCAACGAAAAGTGGGATTTAACGTTATATTATAACGTCATCATGGATGAAAGAACAAACAGTAGAGAGGACGAGCATGTTAAGTGACGGGAAGACTCGAACTCGCGACCCGAAGATTGCGAATAGAATGCTATCATCACCAGGCCCACCACCTTTACTGGCTGACGAAAGGCGTCTGCTCGAAACGTCCGAAAAAGTTTTACTAACATAACGTTGCTAAGATACATTTATAGCATAATCACTGTTGAAATTATCATTTAACAACTTATTGTTTAACAATATTTAGTAACTACCTTCCCAAAGAATATTCAGGCAACAATACGTGTAAATAAAAACTTTCTCTGCTTTATTTTGTGCGAGTACTTGACTAAATCGTAGGCTTTGAAGCATATCAATATTATATCTTATAGACAGAGAAGTAATATAGAATAATGAAATTATCATTAGCAATTTTATTTGCTTTAGCTATATTTGCTTTTAACAGCCCCAAACTTCAGTGTTTGGAAAACCTATTTTACCCGCTGGATGGGATGGTCCGTAAGCGAGGAGAGAATGCAGTAGTTCATTGTATCCCACCTGATTACAAGCAAAAACATTCAATCACTGATGTTGTTAGCTACGTTTGGACAGACCAAAGAGGTACGATTGGATCT
>NW_013940405.1:0-353 GCF_000517525.1 Limulus polyphemus
AGAGATACACTATACTTTGGTGTATATGAACCACAGTATTGGTATGTTATTCAGTAGCAAGTACTGTGTGTAATAATGAAGAGACACACTATACTTTGGTGTATATGAACCATAGTAGAGGTATGTTGTTCAGTAGCAAGTACTGTGTGTAATAATGAAGAGACACACTATACTTTGGTGTATATGAACCACAGTAGAGGTATGTTATTCAGTAGCAAGTCCTGTGTGTAATAATGAAAAGATACCTTATACTTTGGTGTATATGAACCACAGTAGAGGTATGTAATTCAGTAGCATGTCCTGTGTGTAATAATGAAGAGATACATTATACTTTCATGTATATGAACCACAGT
>NW_013940406.1:0-592 GCF_000517525.1 Limulus polyphemus
AATAATATACATCTGATATTACATGGTTAATGTATTATCAACACTTAATATGATAATATACAGCTGATATTGCATGGTTATTATAGTGTCAACACTTAACATAATAATATACAACAGATATTCTCCAGTTAATATATTGTCAACACATAACATAATAATATACTGCTGATATTACACAGTTAATGAATTGTCAACACTTAATATAATAATATACCACTGATATTATACAGTTAATGTATTGTCAACACTTAACATAATAATATTCAGCTGATATTACATAGTTAATGTAGTTTCAACACATAAAATAATAATATACAGCTGATATTACATGGTTAATGTATTATCAACACTTAATATGATAATATACAGCTGATATTGCATGGTTAACATAGTGTCAACACTTAACATAATAATATACAGCAGATATTCTCCAGTTAATATATTGTCAACACATAACATAATAATATACTGCTGATATTACACAGTTAATGAATTGTCAACACTTAATATAAACATATACAGCAGATATTCCACAGTTAATGTATTGTCAACACATAATAGAATAATAAACATCTGATATTACATGGTTAAT
>NW_013940407.1:0-253 GCF_000517525.1 Limulus polyphemus
TGTTAAAGATATTATACAAACAAATGTATAGTTTAGACTGTTAAAGATATTATACAAACAAATCTCTAGTTTAGGCTGTTAAAGATATTATACAAACTAATCTCTAGTTTAGACTGTTAAAGATATTATACAAACAAATCTCTAGTTTAGACTGTTAAATATATTATACAAACAAATCTCTAGTTTAGACTGTTAAAGATATTATACAAACTATTCTCTAATTTAGACTGTTAAAGATATTATACAAACTAAT
>NW_013940408.1:0-448 GCF_000517525.1 Limulus polyphemus
ACAACTTTGTACCCACAAAGAAGGCTTACAATCTGAATTCAACTACTTAAAGAATGTAGCATTATCTAGAGGTTTAACCACCAACATCGTAAATAGGTCGTTTATTAAACTTCAAAACTTTTAGTTCATTTTTTCTCATTGACCTTTTAACTTCTAGTTCTAAAATTTGGCAATTTCGAGCAATTCATTTTTGTTATATTTTTCTATTTGTTCTAGGAAAGGTGATATAAGAAAATCTTGATAATCAGACAGGATCAAATCCTGTTGGCACTGATAAATATAAATTCAATTATTATTTAAATTATAATTTAGATCGAATTTTGCCTCTGATTCAGATCTCGGACACGAGCCCCCAATTTATTATGTTACGTATTAGAATTTCAAATAGTCCGAAGCCGAGTTAACTGATAATTTAAATTTAGTAGTTAAATTGTACTTTGGATTTAGT
>NW_013940409.1:0-607 GCF_000517525.1 Limulus polyphemus
GTTTGGAATCAAGCACAAAGCTACACAATGGGTTATCTGTGCTCTTCTCACCACAGGTATCGAGACCTGATCTCTAACGTTGCAAGTCCGCAGACATACCGCTGTGCCACTGTGGTTTTTTTTAAAGTTAAGCACAAAGCTACACAATGGGCTACCTGTGCTTTGCCCGGTATATTTCATAATATTAACGTTTCGGTACTTCAGTGTGTCCATTGCAAAGTTCAACTTATTTGGGAAAAAATAATATATTTACAAATATACAAGCCCGTATCGTCATGTATTAAAACTGAATTTTCTTTTTCGTTTTGGTGATATTGTTAGCAGTATTATTAGCCGAGAAATATATATTGTTGCATGTTCAAATCAATATTATCATTATTGTTATTTCGTTCCAATTTATAAGTTGATAATATTGAATTTGAACAATATATATATTTCTCGGCTAATAATACTTCTAACAATATCACCAAAACGAAAAAGAAAGAAAATTAAACTTGTAAACGAATGATTTTTTCCACATTCCTATTAGTTTGTTCATTTCATATTTTTATCACAAATAATTACACCTATTAGTTTTTTGCTTCGCTAACTTTCCTCGTGTAAAGTA
>NW_013940410.1:0-874 GCF_000517525.1 Limulus polyphemus
CAGTATCGTTAAATCTTGTGTCTTCTTATTGACAGGACACAGTATCGTTAAATCTTGTGTCTTTTTATAGATAGTACACAGTATCGTTAAATCTTGTGTCTTCTTACTGACAGTACACAGTATCGTTAAATCTTGTGTCTTCTTATTGACAGTAAGTACACAGTATTGTTAAATCTTGTGTCTTGTTATTGACAGTTTACAGTATCGTTAAATCTTATGTCTTCTTATTGAGAGTACAAAGTATCGTTAAATCTTGTGTCTTCTTATTGACAGTACACAGTATCTTTGAATCTTGTGTCTTCTTATTGACAGTACACAGTATCGTTAAATCTTGTATCTTCTTATTGACAGTACACAGTTTCGTTAAATCTTCTGTCTTCTTATTGACAGGACACATTATTGTTAAATCTTGTGTTTTCTTACTGACAGTACACATTATCGTTGAATATTGTGTCTTCTTGTTGACATTTCACAGAATTGTTAAATCGTTTGTCCTCTTATTGACAGTACACAGTTTTGTTAAATCTTGTGTCTTCTTATTGAAAGTACACAGTATCGTTAAATCTTGTGTCTTCTTATTGACAGTTCACAGTATTGTTAAATCGTGTGTCCTGTTATTGACAGTACACAGTTTTGTTAAATCTTGTGTCTTCTTATTGAAAGTACAAAGTATCGTTAAATCTTGTGTCTTCTTATTGACAGTACACAGTATCGTAAAATCTTGTGTCTTCTTATTGATAGGACACATTATTGTTAAATCTTGTGTTTTCTTACTGACAGTACACATTATCGTTGAATATTGTGTCTTCTTATTGACAGTACAGAGAATAGTTAAATCTTGTGTCTTCTTATTGACAGTACAGAGTATCGTTAA
>NW_013940411.1:0-726 GCF_000517525.1 Limulus polyphemus
TTTGTTTTCTTTCATCCCATTCTCTAGCTCAAAATTTGTTTTTTAACTTTCTTCAAATATTTTTTTACTCCAGAAATATCCTTTATCTCATTCCTAGAGCAATATTGTTTACTATTATTCATTAATGGACAGTCCATGTCAAGATTCCTTGACATTAGAAAAGATTTGTTTCCGAAGTCACTTTAGTTTCATCGTTTTTTACAATTTAATGTTTGGAAGACAAGACTTAAGTATGGTTGAATCTGTCAGAAACAGAAGTGATGGCAATATCGTGACTATGGAAATATGAATGGTAATAGCCTGATCAGATTCGTATATTCTGACAGAAAGATTAAGGATCAGGGTATCTTCCATATTTACAGTGGAATTTTAGTGGGGATAAAGTAGAGCACAGCAGGTAAAAGTAACCAGGTGACCTAAATCTGTAACTTTTTATCAGTTACAAATTGACTGATGTGTTTTATACTTATCAAATGTACATCTTTATTTAAGTGTAGAATTACGTTACAATCCCACGAGTTTCACCAGTAGTCATTCACCCTTGAATTTCTTTATTGATGTTACTGGTGGTCTTCTAACTGAATGCTGTTTAATTGGTCCTAAACTTTTTGCTACAATTCATGGCATTTATTTTCCATCAGTCTCCCCCCCCCTACCATTGAATGTCCGTGAAGATATTTCATTGCTGCTTTTTTTGCCTTACAAGAGCAGAATAAGTCAATATAA
>NW_013940412.1:0-527 GCF_000517525.1 Limulus polyphemus
ATTGATAAGGTTCCTTTTAGTTCGTTTTCCACTAGATTTTATTGACTTTGAAAACATGTTTTTAGTTTTCATCCACTCGATTTGGTCGACTTTCATAACTTGTCTTTTTAGGCCTTCTTAGACTTAGATTATTTTTGACTTTGATTAGTCGGTTACTTTTAGTCTTTCTTACACTATATTTTAATGACTTTCATAATGGATTTTTAATCCTTCTTAAACTACATTTTGTCGACTGTTATAAAGGTCTTTTAGTTTTCCTTCCACTAGATTTTGTTGACATTGATATGGGTCGTTTTAGTCAGTTTTCCACTATATTTTGTCGACTGTTATAACGGTCTTTTAGTCTTCCTTCCTCCAGATTTAGTTGATATTGATAAGGTTCCTTTTAGTCCGTTTTCCACTAGATTTTGTTGACTTTGAAAACGTGTTTTTAGTTTTCTTCCACTCGATTTTGTCAACTTTCATAACTGACTTTTTAGGCCTTCTTAGACTAGTTATTTTTGACTTTGATAGCGGTATTTTTAGTC
>NW_013940413.1:0-307 GCF_000517525.1 Limulus polyphemus
GTTGGAAGATATCGTATATACTAGACAGTCATGTATTTGAAGATATCGTATATACTAGACAGTCATGTGTTGGATTATATCGTATATACTAGACAGTCATGTGTTGGAAGATATCGTATATACTAGACAGTCATGTATTTGAAGATATCGTATATACTAGACAGTCATGTATTGGAAGATATCGTATATACTAGACAGTCATGTGTTGGAAGATATCATATATACTAGACAGTCATGTATTTGAAGATATCGTATATACTAGACAGTCATGTGTTGGAAGATATCGTATATACTAGACAGTCATGTG
>NW_013940414.1:0-1073 GCF_000517525.1 Limulus polyphemus
AAAACAATAGCAAGTTAATCAGATCCCTAAAAGAGATCTCAAGAAATTTAGTAAATTAATTTTGTTCTTAGAATTTAGATGAACAAAACTAATGGAAATACAAATTAAATGGCATGTTTAATATTTTCAAACGAGGTCTTACAAGAGGGACATTAAGGGTAATAGTTAGTTATAAATGCATAAAACTTGAATAATCAATGAAATTCTAAATGTTAGACAATCAATTCCCCTTTTTTATGGATAATCCAATTGAAAATACATTACGGAATGTATTAACATTTTTCTTAATAACATCTTCTTGAGTTAGATAGTTTGAACACAACACTGTATCATATATTATATACTCTTTTTTTTGGCATTTGTAGCAACAAACAAGTAATAATACAATGTCATCTTTACGCATTATCTTTAATTGCATTTTGATGTATTTCAAAAACCTGTTACCATTCTGGTTTTTATATTACAGCAGTTGTTTTCGCTACAAGGTAACTTAAGTAACAAAATGGGAAGTATATAAGGCTTGTTAGAATATTTTGTTAATTGTGTTTAGTTTACTTTAAAAATTAATACAACTCTAATTTTGATACTATAAATTGAAGTTGTAAATTTGGAAATAATTCATTCACGTGGTTTTTCTAATCACACAGTATTTCATGTGAAAGATTCAGGAATGTGTGACATTCTTTTCTATTGAATTATTAAACTACTTTAACTACTTGACACAATAAGTAAAAACTAATATCATAAAGTAAAGTACTAATAAAACAGTTCACTGCGCTATTTCAGAAAATGGGCAAGTTAAACAAAATAAAATTAGATCAAATAAAGACCCTACATTTTTTATCTAGGTCTCTTCTAATTGTTTTATGGCTACTTAAAACACTCATTTATAAAGGTGATAAAGAAACCCATTTTCTGAAATAGATAGTTCTGTTACAGTTCTGATGATACTTAAAACCTTTGAAGGTGAAACACATTTTCCCTGTATATTGATAACGTTTATACATCCTAAAGTGTCAAAAACAGACATATTTCTAAGTTCAAAAGAATGAAATACCCATATTTTATATACT
>NW_013940415.1:0-666 GCF_000517525.1 Limulus polyphemus
CATTGACTTTTATTTTTTCCACTCTCAGAGTCTATTCCTCCCTATTAAAATTCGTATTTGACTGCCAAAATAATCATAAAAAATAACATCAAATACAAGACCATGCCATATGGGTAGGATTAGTGGTTAATCATCTTTGTACAAATGTGTTGATGTTTATGTATTTTAAGTTGTCTTTATTCTACATTATAATATATTTAGTCAGTTTTGTCTACGTTTTCGTTTGCATACAATTGCTATTAATCATACATGTAAACACAAGTTGTGGGAGATATTCGACTTACAATACATGTTAAATGATGTATACATATGTATTCAAAGAGCAATGAATTCAAATTCGGTGACGATGAAGATGAATTACTTTAGATATGGAACTACTAACAAGCAAGAATTATTTAAAAAAATTGTTTAAATCGTAGCAATAAAATCCTTCAGAAAAGAAAATGACCGCTCAAGGACATTACATTAAAGTATAATTTCAAAGTGTAAATAAAAACTCTCGACCCTAGTGATTAAATAGTTACTCGCAGCCACAATAAAAACATCGAGGAATAGATTATAAGGAAGATTATCATCTAATGAGATACTGGCGGAATTAAGACACAGGGGGTGCACCGTTTATCTAGTTTATCTTCAACTACGCCGGCCTCACATGATTAAGAAAAA
>NW_013940416.1:0-2358 GCF_000517525.1 Limulus polyphemus
ATAACCACAATATTCATCTTGAGCATTACTTGGTAAAACTACTCTATGAACACATGGGTGTAACTCTAGTTATAGAATTTATAACAACCATACTCATCTTTAGCCTTACTTGGAACAATTACTCCATGAACACTTAGGTTTAACTCTGGTTACCGAATTTATAACCCCCATACTCATCTTTAGCGTTATTTCGTACAACAACTCCACGAACACCTAGGTGTAACTCTAGTTACTGAATTTGTAACCACCATAGTCATCTGTAGCGTTATTTGGTACAACAACTCCACGAATAGCTAGGTGTAACACTAGTTACCGAATTTATAACCACCATATTCATCTTTAGCCTTACTTGGTACAACTACTCCATGAACACATATGTGTAACTCTAGTTATATAATTTATAACCACAATACTCATCTTTAACCTTACTTGGTACAACTACTCCATGAACACTTAGGTGTAACTCTAGTTACCGAATTTATATCCACCATATTCATCTTTAGCCTTACTTGGTACAACTACTCCATGAACACTTAGGTTTTACTCTGGTTACGGAATTTATAACCCCCATACTCATCTTTAGAGTTATTTGGTACAACAACTCCACGAACACGTAAGTGTAACTCTAGTTACCGAATTTGTAACCACCATACTCATCTATAGCGTCATTTGGTACAACAACTCCAAGAATACATAGGTGTAACTCTAGTTACCGAATTTATAACCACCATATTCATCTTTAGCCTTACTTGGTAAAACTACTCCACGAATACCTAGGTGTAACTCTAGTTACCGAATTTATAACCACCATACTCATTTTTAGCCTTACTTGGTACAACTACTCCATGAACACCTAGGTGTAACTCTAGTTACAGAATTTATAACCACCATACTCATCTTTAGCCTTACTTGGAACAATTACGCCATGAACACTTAGGTGTAACTCTAGTTAAAGAATTTATAACCCCCATACTCATATTTAGAGTTATTTGGTACAACAACTTCAAGAACACCTAAGTGTAACTTTAGTTACCGAATTTGTAACCACCATACTCATCTATAGCGTTATTTGGTACAACAACTCCAAGAATACCTAGGTGTAACTCTAGTTACCGAATTTATAACCACCATATTCATCTTTAGCCTTACTTGGTAAAACTACTCCACGAATACCTAGGTGTAACTCTAGTTACTTAATTTATAACCACCATACTCATTAATAGCCTTACTTGGTACAATAACTCCACGAACACCTAGGTGTTACTCCAGTTACCGAATTTATAACCACCATACTCATTAATAGCCTTACTTGGTACAATAACTCCACGAACACCTAGGTGTTACTCCAGTTACCGAATTTATAACCACCATACTCATTTTTAGCCTTACTTGGTACAACTACTCCATGAACACCTAGGTGTAACTCTAGTTACAGAATTTATAACTACCATACTCATATTTAGCCTTACATGGAACAATAACGCCATGAACACTTAGGTTTAACTCTGGTTACCGAATTTATAACCCCCATACTCATCTTTTTCGTTATTTGGTATAACTTACACCTAGGTGTTCGTGGAGTTATGGTGGTTATAAATTCTGTAACTATAGTTATACCTAGGTGTTCATGGAGTAGTTGTACCAAGAAAGGCTAAAAATTAGTATGGTGGTTATAAATTCGGTAACTAGAGTAACACCTATGTGTTCGTGGAGTTGTTGTACCAAGTAAGGCTAACGATGAGTATGGTGGTTATAAATTAGGTAACTAGAGTTATACCTAGGTATTCGTGGAGTAGTTGTACCAAGTAAGACTAATGATGAATATGGTGGATATAAATTCGGTAACTAGAGTTACACCTAAGTGTTTATGGAGTAGTTGTTCCAAGTAAGGCTAAAGATAGGTATGGTGGCTATAAATTCTGTAACTAGAGTTACACCTAGGTGTTCATGGAGTAGTTGTACCAAGTAAGGCTAAAGATGAATATGGTGGTTATAAATTATGTAACTAGTGACTCATCTTTAGAGTTATTTGGTACAACAACTTCACAAACACCTATGTGTTAAACCTAAGTGTTCATGGAGTAGTTGTACCAAGTAACGCTAAAGATGAGTATGGTGGTTATAAATTCTGTAACTAGAGTTACACCTAGGTATTCGTGGAGTTGTTGTACCAAATAATGCTAAAGATGAGTATGTTGGTTACAAATTCGGTAACTAGAGTTACAGGGGGTTATAAATTCGTAACTAGATACTCATCTTTAGCGTTATTTGGTACAACAACTCCACGAACACCTATGTGTAACTCTAGTTACTGAATTTGTAACCACCATATTCATCTGTAGCGTTATTTGGTACAAG
>NW_013940417.1:0-436 GCF_000517525.1 Limulus polyphemus
GTTCTTCACTTCAGTAGTGTATGTTAGTATGCTTGTAGATATACTAACTTCTTCACTTGAGTCGTGTATGTTAATATGCTTGTAGATATACTAACTTCTTTACTTCAGTCTTATATGTTAGTATGCTTGTAGATATACTAACTTCTTCACTTTAGTCGTTTATGTTGGTATGCTTGTAGATATACTAACTTCTTCACTTCAGTCGTGTATGTTAGTATGCTTGTAGATATACTAACCTCTTCATTTCAGTCGTGTATGTTAGTATCCTTGTAGATATACCAACTTCTTCACTTCAGTCATGTATGTTAGTATCCTTGTAGATATACTAACTTCTTCACTTCAGTCGTGTATGTTAGTATGCTTGGAGATATACTAACTTCTTCACTTCAGTCGTGTATGTTAGTATCCCTGTAGATATACTAACTTCTTCACTTCA
>NW_013940418.1:0-410 GCF_000517525.1 Limulus polyphemus
CTTTCTCTTACTGTCTATCGTATGTTTGATGTATATCTACTTCTTTCTGTTACTGTCTATCGTATGTTTGATGTATATCTACTTCTCTCTATTGCTGTCTATCGTATATTTGATGTATATCTACTTCTTTCTGTTACTGTCTATCGTATATTTGATATATATCTACTTCTTTCTGTTACTGTCTATCGTATGTTTGATGTATATCTACTTCTTTCTGTTACTGTCTATTGTATATTTGATGTATATCTACTTCTTTACTGTTACTGTCTATTGTATATTTGATGTATATATATGTATTTCTGTTACTGTCTATTCTATATTTGATGTATATCTACTTCTATCTATTGCTGTCTATCGTATGTTTGATGTATATCTACTTCTTTCTATTGCTGTCTATCGTATGTTTAATG
>NW_013940419.1:0-1263 GCF_000517525.1 Limulus polyphemus
TCTACATAGTGTACCCTATTCCTGGTGTCAGTAAATACTCTACATAGTGAACCCTATCCCTGGTGTAAAAATATTCTACATACTGTACTCTATCTCTGGTGCAGTAAATACTCTACATACTGTACCCTATCCCTGGTGCAGCAAATACTCTACAAACTGTACCCTATCCCTGGTGTAGTAAATACTCTATATATTGTACCTATCTCTGGTGCAGTAAATAATCTACATACTGTACCCTATTCCTGGTGCATTGAGTATTTACTACACCAGTGAGAGGGTACACTATGTAGAGTATTTGACATATTGTACCTTTCCCTGGTGTAGTAAATACTCTACATAGTGTACTCTATTCCTGGTGCGGTAAATACTCTACATACTGTACCCTATCCCTGGTGTAGTAAATACTCTATATATTGTACCTATCTCTGGTGCAGTAAATATTCTACATAATGTACCCTATCTCTAGTGCAGTAAACACTCTACATACTGTACCCTATCCCTGGTGTAGTAAATACTCTATATATTGTACCTATCTCTGGTGCAGTAAATAATCTACATACTGTACCCTATTCCTGGTGCATTAAATACTCTACATAGTGTACCCTATTCCTGGTGCAGTAAATACTCTACATAGGGGTACAGTTTGTAGGGTATTTACCACACCAGGGATAGGGTACATATCCCTGGTGCAGTAAATAATCTACATATTGTATATCCCTGGTGCAGTAAATACTCTACATACTGTACCCTATATCTGGTTCAGTAAATATTCTACATACTGTACCCTATCCAGGTGCATTAAATACACTACATACTGTACCCTATCCAGGTGCATTAAATACTCTACATACTGTACCCTATCTCTGGTGTATTAAATACTCTAAAAACTATCCCCTTCTATTGTGTAGTAAATACTCGACATATTATACCTTTCCGTGGTGTCGTAAATACTCTACATAGTGTACTCTATTCCTGGAACTGTAATACTCTATATACTGTACCCTATCTCTGGTGCAGTAAATATTCCACATACTGTACCCTATTCAGGTGCAGTAAATACTATACATAGTGTACTTTATCCCTGGTGGGGTAAATACTCTAGATACTGTACCCTATGTCTTGTGCAGTAAATACTCTACATACTGTACCCTATCCCTGGTGCAGGAAGTACTCTACAAACTGTACCCTATCCCTGGAGCAGTAAATACTCTACATAAAGTACTCTATATCTGGTGCAGTAAATACTCTACATACTGTACCCTA
>NW_013940420.1:0-380 GCF_000517525.1 Limulus polyphemus
CCCTTGATGCAAGACGTTCAAAATGGATATCCTTTCATCAAAATTCCCAGTTGTTATTTCATAATCTGTTATGAAAATTTCGGCTAACTTCCATATCACCGTTCATTATTGTCTTTAGTTATAACTTAAATAAAGAACAGCTTTAAAAATAAGGTTATTCAAACAAAATCCCAGCATCTAATAGTCCATGACGTCTTACTATACATTAAAATCTACCTTTTGGATTGTTTTTACTCACATTTAGCGAAAGTTCATTTTTTTTAGCATTTCACGGGACATAATACTTTTCGTAAATGCTATAATGTCTCACTTTTGAGTTTTCCGACGAAATAAGCACAAGCCGACATTTGTCTATTAATTGTGCGTCAAAAAAATACTTT
>NW_013940421.1:0-411 GCF_000517525.1 Limulus polyphemus
AGTATGTTGGATATAAATTCGGTGACTATAGTTACACCTAGGAGTTTATGGAGTATTTGTACCAAGTAAGGCTGAAGATGAGTATGGTGGTTATAAATTTGGTAACTATAGTTACACCTACGTGTTCATGTTGTAGTTGTACCAAGTAAGGCTAAAGATGAGTATGTTGGATAAAAATTCGGTAGCTATAGTTACACCTAGATATTTATGGAGCAGTTGTACCAAGTAAGGCTAAAGATGAGTATGGTGGTTAATAAATTCTGTAACTAGAGTTACACCTAAGTGTTCATGGAGTAGTTGTACCAAGAAAGGCTAAAGATGAGTATGGTGGTTATAAATTCGGTAGCTAGTTACACCTAGATATTTATGGAGCAGTTGTACCAAGTAAGGCTAAAAATGAGTATGGTGGTT
>NW_013940422.1:0-253 GCF_000517525.1 Limulus polyphemus
GTTAAATCTTGTGTCTTCTTATTGACAGTACACAGTATTGATATATCCTGTATCTTCTTATTGAAAGGACACAGTATTGATAAATCCTGTATCCTCTTATTGAAAGGACTCAGTATTGTTAAATCTTGTGTCTTCTTGTTGAGATTAAACGGTATTGATAAATCTTGTGTCTGCTTATTGACAGTACACAGTATTTGTAAATCTTGTCTTCTTATTGATAGTACACAGTATCGTTAAATCTTGTCTGCTTATT
>NW_013940423.1:0-395 GCF_000517525.1 Limulus polyphemus
TGGTATGTTACTACCTGTTTAAATGACGTTAAAATCTACTGTTGTTTAATGTTGGTCTTTGACACTGGTATGTTACTACCTGTTTAAAAGTCGTTAATATATCCTGTTGTTTAATGTTTTTCTTTGACACTGGTATGTTACTACCTGTTTAAATGTCGTTAATACCTACTGTTGTTTAATGTTTTTCTTTGACACTGGTATGTTACTACCTGTTTAAATGTTGTTAATATCTATTGTTGTTTAATGTTGGTCTTTCACACTGGTATGTTACTACCTGTTTAAATGTCGTTAATATCTAATGTTATTTAATGTTTTCTTTGACACTGGTATGTTACTACCTGTTTAAATGCCGTTAATATCTACTGTTGTTTAATGTTAGTCTTTGACACTGGTAT
>NW_013940424.1:0-393 GCF_000517525.1 Limulus polyphemus
AAATCTTGTGTAATCTTATTGACAGTACACAGTATTTTTAAATCTTGTGTCTTCTTATTGACGGTACACAGTAATCGTTAAATCTTGTGGCTTGTTATTGATAGTACACATTATTCTTAAATCTCGTGTCTTCTTATTTATAGTACACAGTATCGTTAAATCTTGTGTCTTCTTATTGACAGTACACAGTATTGTTAAATCTCGTGTCTTCTTATTGACAGTACATAGTATCGTTAAATCTTTTTGGCTTGTTAGTGATAGTACACAGTATCGTTAAATCTTGTCTTCTTATTGATAGTACATAGGATTGTTAAATCTTGTGTCTTCTTATTGACAGTACACAGTATTGTTAAATTCTGGTCAATAAGAAGACAAGTACACAGTATTGTTAAA
>NW_013940425.1:0-651 GCF_000517525.1 Limulus polyphemus
GTCTTCTTATTGATAGTACACAGTATCGTTAAATCTTGTGTCTCTTTATTGACAGTACACAGTATCGTTAAATCTTGTCTTCTTTTTGATAGTACATAGTATTGTTAAATCTTGTGTCTTCTTATTGAGATTAAACAGTATTGATAATTCTTGTTTCTGCTTATTGACAGTACACAGTATTGGTAAATCTTGTCTTCTTATTGATAGTACACAGTATCGTTATATCTTGTGTCTTCTTATTGACAGTACAGAGTATTGATAAATCCTGTATCTTCTTATTGACAGGACACAGTATTGTTAAATCTTGTGTCTTGACACAAGATTTATCAATACTGAGTCCTGTTAATAAGAAGATACAGTATTTATCAATACTGTGTACTGTCAATAAGAAGACACAAGATTTAACGATACTGTGTACTGTCAATAAGAAGATACAGGATATATCAATACTGTGTACTGTCAGAAAAAAAGACACAAGATTTAACAATACTGTGTACTGTCAAAAAGTTTTTTACTTACAGTACACAGTATCGTTAAATCTTGTGGATTGTTATTGATAGTACACAGTATCATTAAATCTTATGACTTGTTATGATAGTACACAGTATCGTTAAATCTTGTGTCTTCTTATTGTCAGTACACAGTATTGAT
>NW_013940426.1:0-453 GCF_000517525.1 Limulus polyphemus
TGTTATGTCACATGTTATACTTCTTATCTCTCACGTTCCACTTGTTACCTCACACGTCCCACTAGTTATGTCACACGTCATACTTGTTATGTCAGACGTCCAATTTGTAATGTCACATGTCTTACTTGTTGTATTACACGTCTTACTTGTTATGTCACACGCCCCACTTGATATCTCACACGTTCAACTTGTTACTTCACACGTCCTACTTGTTATGTCTCACGTCCCACTTGTTATTTCACACGTCCCACTTGTTATGTCACACGTCCTACTTATTATGTCACACGCCCCACTTTTTATCTCACACATTCTACTTGTTACCTCACACGTCCTACTTGTTATGTCACACGCCCCACTTGTTATCTCACACGTCATATTTATTATGTCACACGCCCCACTTGTTATGTCACACATTCCAATTGTTACCCCAAACGTCCCACTTGTTATGTCACA
>NW_013940427.1:0-405 GCF_000517525.1 Limulus polyphemus
CATTACAATTCATTCAGCTTCAATAGTAGCTAGTGTTACCTTACAAATCATTCAGCTTGGATAGTAGATTGTGTTACTTTACAATACATTCAGCTTGGATAGTAGCTAGTGTTACCTCACAATTCATTCAGCTTGGCTAGTAGCTAGTATTCCCTTACAATTAATTCAGCTTGGATAGTAGCTATTGTTACCTTACAATTCATTCCGCATGGATAGTAGCTAGTGTTACCTTACAATTCATTCATCTTGTATAGTAGCTAGTGTTACCTTACAATTCATTCAGCTTGGATAGTAGCTAGTGTTACCTTACAATTCATTCAGCTTGGATAGTAGCTAGTTTTACCTTACAATTCATTCAGCTTGGATAGTAGCTAGTACTGAATGAATTGTAAGGTAACCTTGGAT
>NW_013940428.1:0-441 GCF_000517525.1 Limulus polyphemus
TAAATCTTGTGTTTTCTTTATAACAGTATACATTATTGGTAAATCTTGTGTATTCTTATTGACAGTACACAGTATTGTTAAATCTTGTGTCTTCTTATTGACAGAACAAAGTATTGTTAAATCTTGTGTCTTCTTATTTACAGTACGAAGTATCGTTTATACTTTGTCTACTAATTGAAAGTACACAGTATCGTTAAATATTGTGTCTTCTTTTTGACAGTACACAGTATCATTAAATATTGTGTCTTTTAATTGATAGTACAGATTATCGTTGAATAATGTGTCTTCTTATTGAAAATACACAGTATTGTTAAATCTTGTGTCTTCTTATTGACAGGACACATTATTGTTAAATCTTGTGTTTTCTTACTGACAGTACACATTATCGTTAAATCTTGTGTGTTCTTATTGATAGTACACAGTATTTATAAATCATGTGTC
>NW_013940429.1:0-763 GCF_000517525.1 Limulus polyphemus
GTACTTCGTCCCATCTAGTCGAATCTTCTTCAAATTTAATATGAAGGTTCGTGGATACTTTGAATATCTACATACAAAATTCTAACTTTCTAGTTTTACTTTTACGATTCTTGTGGTGGTTTTATGTTACTCTTTTATTGGTTTGAAGGAAAGCATATATGTACTGTAGTGAAGTTTTTGGTTACTGATTGTTTCTCGATTTCTTGTTTCCAGAAAGTCCCGAATTGATAGTTCTTCTCCAATTTTGGGATGTAGGTACATTTTATCTTTGAGCAATTACATGCATAGTTTCACCTTCCTACTATTCGTTTTAAGGGAGTTATGGAAGGTTTTGCGTTTTGTACCGGTACTTCGTCCCATTTAGACGAATCTTCTTCAAATTTCATATGAAGGTTCGTGGA
The DNA here is from genome assembly GCF_000517525.1 of Limulus polyphemus. NCBI lineage: Eukaryota > Metazoa > Arthropoda > Merostomata > Xiphosura > Limulidae > Limulus > Limulus polyphemus. The sequence continues at coordinate 402 of NW_013940429.1, forward strand.
AATCTTGAGCATTTACATACAAAATTCTAACTTTCTAGTATTACTATTACAATTTTTGTGGTCGCTTTATGTTACTCTTTTATTGGCTTGCCAAAATGCGTATGTGTACTGCAGTGAAGCTTTTGGTTACTGATTGTTTCTCGATTTCTTGTTTCCAGAGGGTGCTGAATTGATAGTTCTTCTCCAATTTTGGCAATGTAGGTACACTTTATCGTTGAGCAATTACATGCATAGTTTCACCTTCCTACTATTCGTTTTAAGGGAGTTATGGAAGGTTTTTCGTTTTGTACCGGTACTTCGTCCCATTTAGACGAATCTTATTCAAATTTCATATGAAGGTTCGTGGAAATCTTGAGCATTAA
>NW_013940430.1:0-422 GCF_000517525.1 Limulus polyphemus
GCAAAAACATGGGCTATAGCCTTGGCATTTAGGTGGAAATATGAAATTATTTTGAAAGTTTAAAAACTACTTTTTTGACACCAAATTAATAGAAAAATATTGGATAATGCTAATTTCGTCGAAAAAGAAAAAAATGAGGCATTATTCCATTAACGAAAAATACTATGTCCCGTAAAAAGCTTAACAAAATTGAAATTTTGCTAACACGGAGTCAGAGCAGTCGAAAAGGTGGAGTTTATTTGATAAGAAGACGTCATGGCCTTTTAGATGTTGGTATTTTGTTTGAATATTCTTACTTTTAAAGAAATTCTTTGTTTACAATATAACTTGAGACAAAAAAACAACGACAGTAATATCGAAGCTATCCGAAATTTTGATAACAGGTTATGAAATAACTATTGGCAGTATTGATGAACGGATAC
>NW_013940431.1:0-312 GCF_000517525.1 Limulus polyphemus
AGTATTGTAAAATCGTGTGTCTTCCTATTGATAGTACACAGTATTGTTAAATCTTGTGTCTTCTTATTGACAGTACACAGTATTGTTAAATCTTGTGTCTTCTTATTGAAAGTACACAGTATCGTTAAATCTTGTGTTTTCTTATTGACAGTACACAGTATCGTTAAATCTTGTGTCTTCTTATTGACAGTACACAGTATCGTTAAATCTTGTGTCTTCTTATTGACAGGACACAGTATCGTTAAATCTTGTGTCTTTTTATTGATAGTACACAGTATTGTAAATCGTGTGTCTTCCTATTGACAGTACACA
>NW_013940432.1:0-251 GCF_000517525.1 Limulus polyphemus
GTAAAAGTAATAGGCTTTATGTTTCTTAAACTACCTACATATGTCAAAGTATTTATGAATTTTCGAAAATATTCGTCCACTAGTTTTATTGTTGGAATGAAATATAGCAAGACTTGCATTGCCTACTAAGAAAGTTAGTAGCTGGTAGTCATCGGGTTAACACAGTATTCGAATTCAAGAGCTCTGGCTAATGCATCCTGCATAGTAGATGGTGTGCTTGCTTTACTTGTATCTTAAGTTGTGGACTGTCC
>NW_013940433.1:0-397 GCF_000517525.1 Limulus polyphemus
ATTAAATCTTGTGTTTTCTTATTGACAGTAAACAGTTTTGTTAAATCTTGTGTCTTCTTATTGACAGTATACAGTTTTGTTAAATCTTGTGTCTTCATATTGACAGTACACAGTATTGGTAAATCTTGTGTCTTGTTATTGACAGTACACAGTATTGTTAAATATTGAGTCTTCTTATTGACAGTACACAGTATCGTTAAATCTTGTGTTTTCTTATTGACAGTACACAGTATCGTTAAATCTTGTGTCTTCGTACACAGTTTTGTTAAAATCTTGTGTCTTCTTATTGACAGTACACAGTATGGGTAAATCTTGTTTCTTCTTATTGAAAGTACACAGAATCGTTAAATCTTGTGTCTTCTTATTGACAGTACACAGTATCGTTAAATCTTGTGTC
>NW_013940434.1:0-471 GCF_000517525.1 Limulus polyphemus
CGAATTTGTTATATATTTCTTTTACTGTCAACCTTTGTTTCGAATAAGTTTACATTTGAGGGCGTGTCTAGCTTACCATGTTAGTTACGTATGGCAAAACTCCAGCCAATTCTCCAAGATTGTAGAATATTCGTGAACACAAGAATCAACAATATATCCACTACCGTAAGTGGTATTATCAGAAGTTTCTAGAAAATGTGTCTCATCTATAAAAACAGCATGGCAATGCGCCAAAAAACAACAGATAACAGAGAATATACAAGTCTGCTAGAAAACTGTTATAGCTGTGTGTACGTGCTAAGCCGTGATTTTGCTAACCTTTACCAACCAGAAAATATACGACATCTGGCCAGGAACGGCTATAAATTTCGAACATCAGTGAATTCTCATTCAACATTAGTATCTTTCCAAAAATATTGCTGGTTTCTCATCAGACATTAGTGGTTTTATGAAAATATTATCTTACTTCGA
>NW_013940435.1:0-808 GCF_000517525.1 Limulus polyphemus
ACCACCCGATCTCCTCAAGGTGTTGCTGAGGGATCAGTTCGTAAATGCCTTGGACAGCCCACAACTTAAGATACAAGTGAAGCAAGCACACCCCTCTACCATGCAGGATGCAATGGCCAGAGCTCTAGAATTTGAATTCTACGTTAGGTCCAGCACAGAGGTACCGAAGTTGGTACAGTCATCTGGATTCAAGGCCAGAAAAGGTCAGCTTTCAGAGAAGTTTGAAGGACGTTGCTGGCACTGTAACAAACCTGGGCACAAGAGAGCTCAATGCTGGAAACTTCAACACAGGGGAGGTGCCACAGCAGGAAAGGCTGGTATCCAGAAAAGTTGTTGGAACTGTGGAAAGCACAGACATTTGAGGAGCCAGTGTAGGAAGAATATTACCTACAAGTCGGCCTCCAGTAGTGGTTGGTGTTGAGCGAAACCCACCAACCCCATTGTGAAAGTCCCAACAGCTAAGTGTAATATGGCAAGCACACACAGTGTCTACGTGACAGGAAAGCTAGATGGCCAAAAGTGCAACTTTGTCATAGATTCTGCATCTCAGCAAACCCTTGTGAGCATCAAGGTGTTAGATCACGAAGGAGTACCAGCAGTTGTACAGAAGCTCTGTGGTGTGACAGGACATTATGCAAGGTTGTGGGGACCAGTGTGGGTAACTATCAAGCTCATGGAGATGAAGAACAGACAGAAAGTACACTTGGCTGACATTGAAGACCAGTGCATATTAGGATTGGACTATCTACTACCGAGGAACTGTGTAGTTAACTTCGAAAAAATGATGGTTGGAAACAACAAAGGCCAG
>NW_013940436.1:0-555 GCF_000517525.1 Limulus polyphemus
ACCAAAAGCTTCACTGCAGTACACATAAGCTTTCAGAAAAGCCAATAAAAGAGTAGCATAAAACGACCACAAAAGTCGCAAAAATGATAATAAAAGGCTAGAATTTTGCATGTAAATTCGAAAGCATGCAACGAACCTTACTGAAACAATTTCGAGAAGATCCGTCCAAATGGAACGACGTACTGGTACAAAACGCAAAACCTTCCATAACTCCTTTAAAACAAAGAGTAGGAAGGTAAAACTCTGCATATTACTACGCAACGTTAAAGTGTACCTACATACCATATTTGGTGAAGAATCATCAATTTAGGACCCTCTGGTAACAAGAAATCGAAAAACAATCAGTAACCAAAAAGCTTCACTGCAGTACACATACGCTTTCAGAAAAGCCAATAAAAGTATAACATAAAACGACCACAAAAGTCGCAAAAATGATAATAAAAGGCTAGAATTTTGCGTGTAAATTCGCAAGCATGCAACGAACCTTACTGAAAAAATTTCGAGAAGAACCGTCCAAATGGAACGACGTACTGCTACAAAACGCAAAACCTTCCA
>NW_013940437.1:0-251 GCF_000517525.1 Limulus polyphemus
ACGTCCTACGTTCTTCAGAACCTACCACGAAAAAAATCAGAAGCCTTTATCCTATCGATCCTTCGGATAATCTTGTGAACTGAAATAAGATTACCGCTACATTGTTTTTTAAGAGAGAAAATAATTTAAAAGATCTTTACTTATAATCAAAAGTTAACCCTAGAATCATTCTAGTAACCCTCTTCTTAGCCCTAGAATCATTCTAGTAACCCTCTTCTTAGCCCTAGAATCATTCTAGTAACCCTCTTCTT
>NW_013940438.1:0-251 GCF_000517525.1 Limulus polyphemus
AGTGAACGCGACAGGCTGAGAGTGGCTGAAAGACGTCAACGAGAAACAGCAGATCAGCGTCAAACACGACTCCGTGCTCAGCAATCACGCGATTACAATCGCCTTGCATTCCGGTACAACCCAGCTGATGATTATAGTTTGAGCCGGCATGTTCTCATCGGCACTATGACTGAAGCGTGTCCTGATTGCAAGGCTCTGAAATTTAATGGAGAAACGAAAGGAATGTGTTGCGCTGCCAGAAAAATTAAACT
>NW_013940439.1:0-252 GCF_000517525.1 Limulus polyphemus
GTTTGTGGAGTTGCTGTACCAAATAACGCTAACGATGAGTATGGTGGTTATAAATTCGGTAACTAGAATTACACCTATGTGTTCATGGAGTAGTTGTACCAAGTAAAACTAAAGATGAATATGGTGTTTATAAATTCGGTAACTAGAGTTAACCCTAGGTATACGTGGAGTAGTTGTAACAAGTAAGGCTAAAGATGAATATTGTGGTTATAAATTCAGTAACTAGAGTTACACCTAGGTATTCGTAGAGTT
>NW_013940440.1:0-252 GCF_000517525.1 Limulus polyphemus
AATGAGATGATAAAATGTTGAGATGACTGATAAATAATGGATTGATAAAATGTTGAGATGACTGTTAAATAATGAGATGATAAAAAGTTGAGATGACTGATAAATAATGGATTGATTAAATGTTGAGATGACTTTTAAATAGTGAGATGATAAAATGTTGAGATGACTGATAGATAATGAGATGATAAAATGTTGAGATGACTGATAAATAATGAGATGATAAAATGTTGAGATGACTGATAAATAATGGGA
>NW_013940441.1:0-252 GCF_000517525.1 Limulus polyphemus
ATATACAGTAGAGTAGGTAAGTAAGTATTATATACAGTAAAGTAGGGAAGTAAATATCATATACAGTAGAGTAGGTAAGTAAATATTATATACAGTAAAGTAGGTAAGTAAATATTATATACAGTAGAGTAGGTAAGTAAATATTATATACAGTAGAGTAGGTAAGTAAATATTATATACAGTAGAATAGGTAAGTAAATATTATATACAGTAGTGTAGGTAAGTAAATATCATATACAGTAGAGTAGGTAA
>NW_013940442.1:0-420 GCF_000517525.1 Limulus polyphemus
CTATATTTGGTCGACTGTTATAACGGACTTTTGGTCTTTCTTCCTCTAGATTTTGTTGAAATTGATAAGGGTCCTTTTAGTCAGTTTTCCACTAGATATATTTGACTTTGAAATGTGTTATAAGTTTTCTTCCACTCGATTTTTTCGACTTTCATAAGTGTCTTTTTAGGCCTTCTTAGACTCGATATTTTCGACTTTGATAGAGGTATTTTTAGTGTTTCTTACGCTATATTTTAATGACTTTGATAATGGTATTTTTAATCCTTCTTAAACTATATTTGTCGACTGTTATGACCGTTTTTTTAGTCTTCCTTCCACTAGATTTTGTTGACATTGATATGGGTCGTTTTAGTCAGTTTTCCACTATATTTTGTCGACTGTTGTAACGGTCTTTTAGTCTTCCTTCCTCCAGATTTTTTT
>NW_013940443.1:0-452 GCF_000517525.1 Limulus polyphemus
AATTTATAACCACCATACTCATCTTTAGCGTTATTTGGTACAACTAAACCATGAACACCTAGGTGTGACTCAAGTCACAGAACTTATAACCACCATACACATCTTTAGCCTTTCTTGGTACAACTACTCCATAAACACCTAGGTGTAACTCTAGTTACCGAATTTATAACCACCATATTCATCTTTAGCCTTACTTGGTACAACTACTCCATGAACACTTAGGTGTAACTCCAGTTACCGAATTTATAACCACCATACTCATCTTTAGCCTTACTTGGAACAACTACTCCATGAACACCTAGGTGTAACTCTAGTTACTGGATGTGTAACTCCATACTCATCTTTAGCGTTATTTCGTACAACAACTCCACGAACACCTAGGCGTAGCTCTATTTACCGAATTTATAACCACCATAATCATCTTTAGCGTTATTTGGTACAACTAATCCATG
>NW_013940444.1:0-435 GCF_000517525.1 Limulus polyphemus
TACTCCAAGAACACCTAGGTGTAACTCTAGTTACCGAATTTATAACCACCATTATCATCTTTAGCGTTATTTGGTACAACAACTCCATGAACAGCTAGGTGTAACTCTAGTTACCGAATTTATGACCACTCTACTCATTTTTAGCCTTACTTGGTACAACTACTGCACGAATTCCTAGGTGTAACTATAGTTACCGAAATTATAACCACCATTCTCATCTTTATCGTTATTTGGTACAACAACTCCAGGAATACCTAGGTGTAACTTTAGTTACAGAATTTATATTCACCATACTCATCTTTAGCCTTTCTTGATACAACAACTCCACGAACACCTAGGTGTAACTCTAGTTACCGAATTTATAACCAACATACTCATCTTTAGCCTTACTTTGTACAACTTCTTCATAAACACCTAGGTGTAACTATAGTTACC
>NW_013940445.1:0-308 GCF_000517525.1 Limulus polyphemus
TGATAGTACACAGTATTTATAAATCTTGTGTCTTCTTATTGAAAGTACACAGTATCGTTAAATCTTGTGTCTTCTTATTGACAGTACACAGTATCGTTAAATCTTGTGTCTTCTTATTGACAGTACACAGTATCGTAAAATCTTGTGTCTTATTATTGACAGTACACAGTATCGTTAAATCTTGTGTCTTCTTATTGACAGTACACAGTATCGTAAAATCTTGTGTCTTGTTATTGACAGGACACATTATTGTTAAATCTTGTGTCTTCTTACTGACAGTACACAGTATTGTTAAATCTTGTGTCTTC
>NW_013940446.1:0-378 GCF_000517525.1 Limulus polyphemus
AGCTGGTCTATAAAATATAATAATTAATATCAAATATCAAAGAGCTTGAAAACTATATTCAATTCCTGACAGTAATAGTAAGTTAAACCATAAAGGTAAACCTTAGTAATATATATATATATATATATGTTGTTTGTTTTAAGCGGAGAGCTACAACATGGGCTATCTGATCTGTGGCCATCACGGGTATCGAGCTGCGATTTTTAACATTATAAGGTCTCAAGCTTACTACTGAACTACATAGGGTATATCTATGCATATTATACAAATAATAACTTGGTTTTAAACAACTAGAACAAAACAGATAAATAACACAAATAACGTAGTTCAGTATTAGACCAGGAAAAGTTTAAAACGCCAATATATAAATAATTTGAG
>NW_013940447.1:0-250 GCF_000517525.1 Limulus polyphemus
ACATTGTAAAGTAAGGTGAACGTGTTCTATCGTGTAACATTGTCCTCAGTACCACATTGTAAAGTAAGGTGAACATGTTTTATCGTGTAACATTGTCCTCAGTACCACATTGTAAAGTAAGGAGAACGTGTTTTATCGTGTAACATTGACCTCAATACCACATTTTAAACTAAAGAGAACGTGTTTTATCGTGTAACATTGACCTTAGTACCACATTGTGAAATACGGAGAACGTGTTTTATCGTGTAAC
>NW_013940448.1:0-322 GCF_000517525.1 Limulus polyphemus
AGAGATTACAGCAGTTGTTGGAGGAAAAGAAAAGAAACAAGAAGAGAAATTACAGCAGTTGTTAGAGGAAAAAGAAAAGAAACAAGAAGAAAGATTACAGCAGTGGCAAGAAAATCTGCAACAGTTGCAGCTCGAACAACAAAATAAACAAGAAGAGAAATTACAGCAGTTATTGGAGGAGAAAGAAAATAAACAAGAAGAGAAATTACAGCAGCTGTTGGAGGAGAAAGAAAATAAACAAGAAGAGAGACTACAGCAGTGGCAACTGGAACAAGAAAGGAAACAAGAAGTACAAATGGAAAAAATCAGTAAATTTAAAAGC
>NW_013940449.1:0-673 GCF_000517525.1 Limulus polyphemus
GTGACTGGTTGGTCTTTAATGATAGATGGATAATTACTGGTAGGTCTTTAATGATAGATGGATAGTGACTGGTAGGTCTTTTAATATAGATAGAACGTGGCTGGTAGATCTTTTATTATAGATGGATAGTGACTGGTTGGTGTTTTATTATAGATGTATAGTGGCTGATAGGTCTTTTACAATAGATAGAGAGTGGCTGGTAGGTCTTTTATTACAGATGGATTGTGACTGGTAGGTCTTTTATTACAGATGTGAAAGACCTACTAGCCACTATGATCTATATTAAAAGACCTGCCAGTCACTATCCATCTATCATTAAAGACCTACCAGTAATTATCCATCTATCATTAAAGACCTACCAGTCACTATCCATCTATAATAAAAGACCTACAGCCACTATCCATCTGTAATAAAAGACCTACCAGCCACAATCCATCTATAATAAAAGACCTACCAGCCACTATCAATCTATAATAAAACACCTACCAGTAACTATCCATCTATAATAAAAGACCTACCAGAAACTATCCATATATAAAGATCTACCAGCCACGTTCTTTTATTATAGATGGATAGTGACTGGTTGGTGTTTTATTATAGATGTATAGTGGCTGATAGGTCTTTTACAATAGATAGAGAGTGGCTGGTAGGTCTTTTATTACAGATGGATTGT
>NW_013940450.1:0-1052 GCF_000517525.1 Limulus polyphemus
GACCTTTCTACTATTCGTTTTAAGGAAGTTATGGAAGATTTTGCGTTTTGTACCAGTACTTCGTTCCATTTGGACTAATTTTTTCGAATTTTTTTATGAACGTTCGTTGCATACTCACGTATTTACATGCAAAATTCTAGCTTCATATTATCATTTTTGAGTCTTTTGTGGTCCATTTTGTTACTACTTTATTGGCTTTCTGAAAGAGAATGTGTACTGAAGTGAAGCTTTTTGATATTGCTCTGTTATAGCTTTCTTGCTATCAGAGGGTTCTAAATTGAGGTGAAACTTCGCATGATACTGTGGAACGAACTAGTGAATATACATAGCAAAAAAGGTTAAGATCCAAAAACGCATCGTAGGAACCTTCAATAACTCCCTTTTTTTGCGTTTTGTACCAGTACTTAGGACCATTTAAATGAATGTTTTTGAATTTTTTTTATTAAGGTTCGCCGCAATTTTGCGCGTTTACTTACAAAATTCTAGATTATTAGTTTTAGTTTTACGATTTTTGTGGTCGTTTTATGTTACTCGTTTTATGGCTTATTGAAATCGTATGTGTACTGCACTGAAGCTTTTTGTTACCTATTGTTTCTCGATTTCTTGTTACCAGAGGGTTCTGAATTGATTATTATTCACCACATTTGTTATGTAGGTACACTCTATCGTTGCGCAATAATATGCAGAGTTTCACCTTTCTACTATTCGTTTTAAGGAAGTTATGGAAGATTTTGCGTTTTGTACCAGTACTTCGTTCCATTTGGACTAATTTTCTCGAATTTTTTTATGAACGTTCGTTGCATACTCACGTATTTACATGCAAATCTCTAGCTTCATATTATCATTTTTGAGTCTTTTGTGGTCCATTTTGTTACTACTTTATTGGCTTTCTGAAAGAGAATGTGTAGTGCAGTGAAGCTTTTTGATATTGCTCTGTTATAGATTTCTTTCTATCAGAGGGTTCTAAATTGATGGATCTTAACTTTTTTTGCTATGTATATTCACTAGTTCGTTCCACAGTATCATGCGAAGTTTCACCTTCCTACGATGCG
>NW_013940451.1:0-466 GCF_000517525.1 Limulus polyphemus
ACAGTATTGTTAAATATTGTGTCTTCTTATTGACAGTACACAGTATCATTAAATCTTTTAGGCTTGTTATTGATAGTACACAGTATCATTAAATCTTATGACTTGTTATGATACTACACAGTATCGTTAAATCTTGTGTCTTCTTATTGACAGTACACAGTATTGATAAATCCTTTATCTTCTTATTGACAGGACACAGTATTATTAAATTATGTGTCTTCTTATTGACAGAACACAGTATTGATAAATCCAGTATCTTCTTATTGACAGGACACAGTATTGTTAAATCTTGTGTCTTCTTTTTGACAGTACACAGTATTGATAAATTCTGTATCTTCTTATTGACAGGACACAATATTGACTAATCCTGTATCTTCTTATTGACAGGACACAGTATTGTTAAATATTGTGTCTTCTTATTGACAGGACACAGTATTGATAAATGCTGTATCTTCTTATTGACAGG
>NW_013940452.1:0-547 GCF_000517525.1 Limulus polyphemus
CTAAAAGGACCCATATCAATATCACAAAATTTAGTGGACGGAGGACTAAAAGACCGTTATAACAGTCGACAAAATAAAGTTTAAGAAGGATTAAATCACCATTATGAAAGTCATTAAAATATAGAGTAAGAAAGACTAAAAATACAGCTATCAAAGTCGAAAATATCTAGTCAAAGATGGCCTAAAAAGTCAGTTATGAAAGTCGACAAAATCGAGTGGAAGAAAATTAAAAACACGTTTTCAAAGTCAACAAATCTAGTGGAAAACTGACCAAAACGACCCATATCAATGTCAACAAAATCTAGTGGAATGATGACTAAAAGACCTTTATAACAGTCGACAAAATATAGTTTAAGAAGGAATAAAGATACCATTAAGAAAATCATTATAATATAGTGTAAGAAAGACTAAAAATAACCGCTATCAAAATCAAAAATAATCTAGTCTAAGAAGGCCTAAAAAGTCAGTTATGAAAGTCGACAAAATCGAGTGGAAGAAAACTAAAAACAACGTTTTACAAAGTCAAAAAATAGTAGTGGAAAACTAG
>NW_013940453.1:0-297 GCF_000517525.1 Limulus polyphemus
AAGGCTAAAGATGAGTATGGTGGTTATAAATTCTGTAACTAGAGTTACAACTAAGTGTTCATGGAGTAGTTGTACCAAGTAAGGCTAAAGATGAGTATGGTGGTTATAAATTCTGTAACTAGAGTTACACCTAGGTTTCATGGAGTAGTTGTACCATGTAAGGCTAAAGATGAGTATGGTGGTTATAAATTCGGTAACTAGAGTTACACCTACATGTTCGTGGAGTTGTTATACCAAATAACGCTAAAGATGGAGTATAGGGGTTAAACATTCGGTAACTAGAGTTACACCTAGGTA
>NW_013940454.1:0-655 GCF_000517525.1 Limulus polyphemus
GGCCTGAGGTATGTGCAATTCCAAATCAGGAAGCTACAACTGTAGCTTCGGCTATTAGTGACTTCTTCTTCAGATTTGGTATGCCATATGAACTGCATTCAGATCAAGTCCGTGACTTCGAATCAGCTGTGTTCCAAGAATGCTGCAAGTTGTTTGGCATCCGAAAGACCAGGACAACGCCACTGCACCCACAGTCTGATGGGATGGTAGAAAAGTACAACTGGACACTGGGACAGGAATTGGCAAAGTTCTGTAATAGCCGCCAAGATGACTGGGATGTCTTACTCCCTCCACTATTGATGGCCTATTTAACTGCAGAGCATGAATCCACTGGATACACTCCAGTAAAGTTGATGTTTGGTTGGGAACTTCAGTTGCCAGTGAATCTGTTAACAGGACGCCCAACTTATGAAGAGTTGCCTGAGAATGTGTCAGAGTTTGTGAATGTGTTATCGGAAAGGATGGATGATATTCACCATCAAGTGCGTTCAAACTTGAAAACGTCTGCTGATTCGATGAAATTAACTAAGATAAGAGATCTACTGAAGTCAACTTTGTACCAGGAGACAAGGTATGGTTGTATAATCCCAGAAAGACCAAAGGGAAGTCTCCTAAGTTGTCTTCTCCATTGGAAGGCCCATATGACATAATGGAT
>NW_013940455.1:0-363 GCF_000517525.1 Limulus polyphemus
ATTGGGGTTTCTATTGCTAATTGTGAAAGATCCTTCAGCAAACTGAAATTAATTCTTACATACTTGAGAATCTCAAGGACTCAAGAACGACTTAGTAACTTGGCAATATTAAGTATTGAAAAAGACGTACTTAATACCCTACATTTTGATAGTTTAATTGATGCATTTGCTGTAGCAAAAGCACGAAAGGTTCATATAAAGTAACCATAAATATCAGAATGCTACCTGTACAAGATCTAGTTAAGTATATTATACAGTTTTGTAAACTAATAAAATTTGTTATTTGTAAACTTAAGTAGTATTTTATAATCTGTTTTATAATTCATGTACACCACAAGTGACTGGCTTCTCATATAAAACATG
>NW_013940456.1:0-796 GCF_000517525.1 Limulus polyphemus
GTGTAAGAAAGACTAAAAATACCGCTATCAAAGTCGAAAATATCTAGTCTAAGGAGGCCTAAAAAGACAGTTATGAAATTTGACAAAATCGAGTGGACGAAAACTAAAAACACGTTTTCAAAGTCAAAAAAATCTAGTGGAAAACTGACTAAAAGGACTTTTATCAATGTCAACAAAATCTGGAGGAAGGAAGACTAAAAGTCCATAATTACAGTCGACCAAATATTGTTGAAAACTGACTAAAACGACTCCTATCAATGTCAACAAAATCTAGTGGAAGGAAAACTAAAAGACCTTTATAACAGTAGATAAAACATAGTTTAAGAAGGATTAAAAATACCATTATGAAAGTCATTAAAATATAGTGTAAGAAAGACTAAAAATACCTCTATCAAAGTCGAAAATGTCTAGTCTAAGAAGGCCTAAAAAGAAAGTTATGAAAGTCGACAAAATCGAAATGAAAAAAACTAAAAACACAATTTCAAAGTCAACAAAATCTAGTAGAAAACTGACTAAAACAACCCATATCCTTTCCACTAGATTTTGTTGACATTACTGTTATAAAGGTCTTTTAGTTTTAAATTTTGTCGAGTTTAAGAAGGATTAAAATTACCATTACCTAAGTCATTAAAATATTGTGTAAGAAAGACTAAAAATACCGCTATCAAAGTCGACTCGATTTTTACGACTTTCATAACTGTCTTTTTAGGCCTTCTTAGACTAGTTATTTTCGACTTTGATAGCTGAATTTTTAGTCTTTCTTACTTTATATTTTAATTCTAGTGGAAAACTGACT
>NW_013940457.1:0-504 GCF_000517525.1 Limulus polyphemus
CTTATCATCATGCCCCAAGTTCAACAAATATTCATTCTTAAGTTAGGTAGGATGACTAGTGCGCTCGACTCGCAATCTGAGGGTCACGGGTTCGAATCCCCGTTACACCAAACATGTTCGCCCTCTCAGTCTTGGGGGCGTATTAATGTGACGGTCAATCCGACTATTCGTTGGTAAAAGAGTGGCCGAAGAGTTGGTAGTGCCGTCCCTCTAGTCTCACACTGATAAATTAGGGATGGTTAGCGCAGACAGCCCTCGTGTAGTTTTGCGCGAAATTCAAAACAAACAAACTATTTAGTTGGGCCACATTTTTTGTTGAACTTGGGGCATGACGATGAGTAAAATGGTTATTAATGCTATTGATTCTATTAAGTTTCACACTGAACCCTTTTTTGGCCGCACATTTTTTTCACATCTAAGGTGTGTTTGATTAGACGCTTATTGGTCAAAAGGTACTGAAAATCTTAAGATGTTTCTTTGACATCACGTTGTTGAAGATTGTCA
>NW_013940458.1:0-313 GCF_000517525.1 Limulus polyphemus
CACCAAATTTGGTATGTAGGTACACTTTAACGTTGCGTAGTAATATAGCAGAGTTTTACTTTCCTACTGTTTGTTTTAAAGGAGTTATATAACGTTTTGCGTTTTGTACCAGTACTTCGTTCCATTTGGACGGATCTTCTCGAAATTTTTTCAAGAACGTTCGTTGCATACTTGCGTATTTACATGCAAAATTCTAGCCTTCTATTGTCATTTTTGCGACTTTTGTGGTCGTTTTATGTTACTCTTTTATTGGCTTTTCTGAAAGCTTATGTGTACTGCAGTGAAGCTTTTGGTTACTGATTCTTTCGATTTC
>NW_013940459.1:0-831 GCF_000517525.1 Limulus polyphemus
TACACAGTTGTTCATAACACCACGTGTATCCATTACATTATTATCAAAAGTACCCTCTATATTTCTACATAGTTGTCCATAACATAATGTGTATTTATTACATAGTTGTCCATAACTCCCTCTATATTTCTACATAGTTGTCCATAACTCCCTCTATATTTCTACATAGTTGTCCATAACACCCTGTGTATTTATTACATAGTTGTCAATAACTCCCTCTATATTTCTAAATAGTTGTTCATAACATCTTGGTAATAAATATAGGACAACTATGTAGAAATATAGAGGGTGTTATGGACAACTATACATATTTGTCTATAACACTCTCTATATTTCTACATAGTTGTCCATGACATCCTTTATATTTATTACATAGTTGTCCATAACACCTCTATATTTCTACATAGTTGTCCATAACACCTTCTATATTTCTACATAGTTATTCATAACATCTTGTATATTTATTACATAGTCGTCCATCACACCCATCTATATTTCTACATAGTCGTCCATAATACCCTCAATATTTCTACATAGTTGTCCATAACACCCTGTGTAATTATTACATAGTTGTCCTTAACACCCTCTATATTTCTACATAGTTGTCCATAACATCCTATATATTTATTCCACAGTTGTCCATAACACCCTCTATATTTCTACATAGTTGTCCATAACACCCTCTTTATTTCTACATAGTTTTCTATAACATTCTGTGTAGTTATTAGTTGTCCATAACGTACTGTGTATTTATTACATAGTTGTCCATAACACCCTCTATATTTCTACATAGTCGTCCATAACACCCTCTATATTTCTGCATAGTTGTCC
>NW_013940460.1:0-756 GCF_000517525.1 Limulus polyphemus
AAAAATGGCTGAAGCAGATAGACCCAAGACAACATTTAGTTATGGCCAAGGTCTCTGGCAATATTGAGTGATGTCATTCGGGCTTAGTAATGCTCCAGCAACATTTTAGAGGCTGGTGGAAAGAGTATTGGAAGGCCTACAGTGGAGGATAGCCCTAGTGTACCTGGACGATGTCATTGTATTTGTAACAACTTTTGATGAGGAAATGTCCCAGTTAGAGGAAGTATTCAAGCATTTGAAAGCAGCAAACCTTAAACTCCATCCCAAGAAATGCCACTTGTTCCAGAAAGAGGTGTTTTACTTAGGTCACATTGTAAGTGAGCATGGTGTGCAAACTGATCCTGATAAGGTGAAAGCAGTGCATGATTGGCCAACACCAGATAATGTGGGAGAGTTAAAAAGTTTCTTGGGATTCTGTGCCTATTACCGGAAGTTTGTGAAGGACTTTGCAACTATAGCTGCTCCACTACATGATTTGACCAACAAAGGCCATAAGTTTGAATGGACAGTTTCTTGCCAGCATGCTTTCAAGACATTAAAAGAAAAATTGGCCTCATCTTCACTTTTAAAGCTTCCAGATCCCTCACTGCCACACATACTGGATTGTGATGCTTGTTATGTCGGAATTGGAAGAGTGTTGTCTCAGAAAGTGGATGAAAACAAACATGTGGTGGCCTACCTCAGTAGGGTTTTCAGTAGACTAGAGAGGAACTACTGTGTAACACGGAGGGAACTCCTTGCAATAGTAAAGAGTCT
>NW_013940461.1:0-723 GCF_000517525.1 Limulus polyphemus
ACTATAATAAATGAAAATGGTCCGCACACTAATTATCTTGTGCTACAACATGCCTAGAACTCAACGTTCTCTCGAATTGTCAGATTTTGTTAGAGGAATGATAGTTGGTCAAGCAGATGGTGGAATAAGTCAGCGGCAAATTTCGCAGAATTTGGGAATCCCGCTTTTGACAGTCAACAGAATCATCGTGCAGTTCAGAAACACGGCAAGGAAACAACTGAGCAGCGTCTGGGTCGTCCTGGTCCATCGGAGAGGACAAAAAGGGCTGTCAAGAGGAGCATCGAAATGGATCCCAGATTAACGACTGCAGAAGTGGCCAAAGTTGGTGGGATGAGCCCGAAATCTGTTCAACGGATTCTCTACAGATTGGGTTATCGTTGCAGAGCAGCTAGACGGAAGCCCTTATTAAGACCATCCAACATAGTCAGGCGAAAGAAGTGGGCAAGTGATATGATGACCAAGCTTTTGGACTTTTGGAAGACCGTATTGTTTTCAGACGAATCAAGATTCGCTAAATTTTCGGACAGTGGAAGGATATGGGTCTGGAGAATGCCTCACCAAGAGTTTTGGCTCAACAGATTGCAGCCAACTGTGAAGCATGGTGGCTTCAGCGTGATGGTTTGGGGAGCTGTTTGGGTTGGTGGGAGATCGAGCTTAGTGGAGTGCGTTGGCAACATAAATTTTGGGAAATACGTCGAAATATTGAAGGAGGACTATTGCCAC
>NW_013940462.1:0-435 GCF_000517525.1 Limulus polyphemus
GTTGGTTCAAGACTGATATACATTGGGATATAATAATAGGTAGTGTTAGTTCAAGACTGGTATACATTGATATATAATAATAGGTAGTGTTGGTTCAAGACTGATATACATTGGGATATAATAATAGGTAGTGTTGGTTCAAGACTGATATACATTGGGATATAATAATAGGTAGTGTTGGTTCAAGATTGGTATACATTGATATATAATAATAGGTAGTGTTGGTTCAAGACTGATATACATTGGTATATAATAATAGGTAGTGTTGGTTCAAGACTGGTATACATTGATATATAATAATAGGTAGTGTTGGTTCAAGACTGGTATACATTGGTATATAATAATAGGTAGTGTTGGTTCAAGGCTGGTATACATTGATATATAATAATAGGTAGTGTTGGTTAAGACTGGTATACATTGATATATAATAATAGG
>NW_013940463.1:0-1911 GCF_000517525.1 Limulus polyphemus
GATATTTAGTGACTATAAACATTGTTTGGCATCAAACCACCTACAACATCTGTATCAAGATATTTAGTGACTATAAACATTGTTTGGTATCAAACCACATACAACATCCGTATAAAGATATTTAATGACTATAAACATTGTTTGGTATCAAACTACCTAAAACATCTGTATAAAGATATTTAGTGATTATAAACATTGTTTGGTATCAAACCACCTTCAACATCTGTATAAAGATATTTAGTGACTATAAACATTGTTTGGTATCAAACCATCTACAACATCTGTATAAAGATATTTAATGACCATAAACATTGTTTGGTATCAAACCACCTACAACATCTGTATAAAGATATTTAGTGACTAATACCAAACAATGTTTATAGTCACTAAATATCTTGATACAGATAGTGTAGGTGGTTTGATACCAAACAATGTTTAGGTTTGAAATGGTGTAGGTCCTTATGCAGATGGTATAGGTTGTTTGATACCAAACAGTATTTATGGACAATAAACATCTTTATACATATTTAGTGGTAAACAACATCTGTATAAAGATATTTAGTGACCATAAATACTGTTTGGTATCAAACCACCTACAAAATACCAAACAATGTTTATAGTCACTGAAAATTTTTATACAGATGTTGTAGGTAGTAGTAACTAAATATCTTTATACAGATGTTGTACGTAGTTTGATACCAAACAATGTTTATAGTCACTAAATATCTTGATACAAATGGTGTAGGTGGTTTGGTACCATACAATGTTTGTAGTCACTAAATATCTTTATACAGATGTTGTAGGTGGTTTGATACCAAAAAATGTTTATAGTCACTAAATATCTTTATACAGATGTTGTATGTGGTTTGATACCAAACAATGTTTATAGTAACTAAATATATTGATACAAATGGTGTAGGTGGTTTAATACCAAACAATGTTTATAGTCACTGAAAATTTTTATACAGATGTTGTAGGTAGTTTGATACCAAACAATGTTTATAGTCACTAAATATCTTTATAAAGATGGTATAGGTAGTTTGATAACAAACAATGTTTGTAGTCACTAAATATCTTGATACAAATGGTGTAGATGGTTTGATACCAAACAATGTTTATTGCCACTAAATATCTTGATACAAATGGTATAGGTGGTTTGATACCAAACAGTATTTATGGTCTCTAAATATATTTATACAAATTGTGTAGGTGGTTTGATACCAAACAATGTTTATAGTCACTAAATATCTTTATACAGATGTAGTAGATGGTTTGATACCAAACAATGTTTGTAGTCACTAAATATCTTTATACAGACGTTGTAGGTGGTTTGATACCAAACAATGTTTATAGTCACTAAATATCTTTATACAGATGTTGTAGGTAGTTTTTAACATTGTATGGTATCAAACCACCTACACCATTTGTATCAAGATATTTAGTGACTATAAACATTGTTTGGTATCAAACTACCTACAACATCTGTATAAAGATATTTAGTGACTATAAACATTGTTTAGTATCAAACCACCTACACCATGTGTATCAAGATCTTTAGTGACTCTAAACATTGTTTGTTATCAAACTACCTATACCATCTGTATAAAGATATTTAGTGGTATCAAACCACCTACAACATCTGTATAAAGATATTTAGTTACTATAAACATTGTTTGGTATCAAACCATCTACAACATCTGTATAAAGATATTTAGTGACTATAAACATTGTTTGGTATTAAACCACCTACAACATATGTATAAAGATATTTATTGACTATAAACATTGTTTGGTATCAAACCACCTATACCATCTGTATAAAGATATTTAGTGGTATCAAACCACCTACAACATCTGTATAAAGATATTTAGTGACTTGTAGGTGGTTTGATACCAAACAATGTTTATTCA
>NW_013940464.1:0-531 GCF_000517525.1 Limulus polyphemus
CTATATACATATATACACACATACAAGAACAAAAATCTGTATCTGTCTGTTTGTCCTTTATCTAATTACTTCTACTCACTGGGCCAATCTCAACCAAACTTTGTGGGGTGATAGTTTGGAACAATGGACGTGTTAATGCTTCACAACCCCCTCCACACCCATTATTGCTGTTATTTAGAATTTGTTACCTTTATAGTAAGTTAACGTTAACTACATTCGTAGATGACGCCACTTCCTTACACAGAAAGAAAAAAGAATATTAAACATACTATAAGGCAACATACACACTAGAGGGGAGGTCACACAATTGTATATATCTGAAAGATTTGGCGAGCACTCTCTATGAAGCAATACAGTGAGAAAAAAATAGCCACTATTGCAATACTACATAAATTCAGCTGAAGTTTCTTCTCCATTAACCACCATAAAGCTGGTATGAAGAGCCTTTTTTTGAGTTATACCAACTTCCTACTTTGATCAGTGACCTTTCAATTGCTACCAATGACCATCTATTAATTAATCTCGTGAAAC
>NW_013940465.1:0-1141 GCF_000517525.1 Limulus polyphemus
CTATCAATAAGAACACGAACGATTTAACGATACTGTGTACTGTCAATAAGAAGACACAAGATTTAACAATAATGTGTTCTGTCATTAAGAAGACAGAAGATTTAACGATACTGTGTACTGTCAATAAGAAGACACAAGATTTAACGATACTGTGTACTGTCAATAAGAAGACACAAGATTTAACTATACTGTGTTCTGTCAATAAGAAGACATAAGATTTAACGATACTGTGTACTGTCAATAAGAAGATACAATATTTAACTATACTGTGTACTGTCCATAAGAAGACACAAGATTTAACAATACTGTGTACTCTCAATAAGAAGACACAAGATTTATTAATACTGTGTACTATCAATAAGAACACAAAAGATTTAACGATACTGTTTACTGTCAATAAAAAGACATAAGATTTAACGATACTGTGTACTGTCAATAATAAGACACAAGATTTAACTATACTGTGTACTGTCCATAAGAAGACACAAGATTTAACAATACTGTGTACTGTCAATAAGAAGACACAAGATTTAACGATACTGTGTACTGTCAATAAGAAGACACTTCTTATTGACAGTACAGAGTATCGTTAAATCTTGTGTCTTCTTATTGACAGTACAGAGTATCGTTAAATCTTGTGCTTTTTTTGACAGTACACAGTATCGTTAAATCTTGTGTCTTCTTAATGACAGGACACATTATTGTTAAATATTGTGTCTTCTTATTGACAGTACACATTATCGTTGAATATTGTTGTGTCTTCTTTTGTGTCTTCTTACTGACAGTACACAGTATTTATAAATCTGACAGTATACATTATCGTTAAATCGTAAGAAAACACAAGATTTAACAATAATGTGCGTTAAATCTTGTGTCTTCTTATTGACAGGAAGTACACAATATCCTTCTTATTGACCACAAGATTTAACCGATACTGTGTACTGACAATAAGAAGACACAATATTCAACGATAGTGGGTACTGTCAATAAGAAAACACAAGATTTAACAATAATGTGTCCTGTCAAAAAGAAGACATAAGATTTAACGATACTGTGTACTGTCAATAAGAAGACAAGATTTAACGATACTGTGTACTGTCAATAAGAAGACACAAGATTTAACGATACTGTGTACTGTCAT
>NW_013940466.1:0-511 GCF_000517525.1 Limulus polyphemus
CGACACTACAATGTATTCTTAAATCTTGTGTCTTCTTTTTGATAGTACACAGTATAGTTAAATCTTGCGTCTTCTTATTGACAGTACATAGTATTGTTAAATCTTGTTTCTTCTTATTGACAGTACACAGTATTGTTAAATATTTTTTCTTCTTATTGATAGTACACAGTATTGTTAAATCTTGTGTCTTCTTATTGACAGTACAAAGTATTGTTAAATCTTGTGTCTTCTTATTGACAGTACACAGTATCGTTAAATCTTGTGTCTTCTTATTGACAGTACACAGTATTGTTAAATCTTTCGTCTTCTTATCGACAGTACACAGTATTGTTAAATCTTGTGTCTTCTTATTGATAGTACACAGTATTGTTAAATCTTGTGTCTTCTTATTGATAGTACACAGTATCGTTAAATCTCGTGTCTATCAATAAGAAGACACAAGATTTAACAATACTGTGTACTGTCAATAAGAAGACACAAGATTTAATAATAATGTTCGTTAAATCTTGTT
>NW_013940467.1:0-511 GCF_000517525.1 Limulus polyphemus
AAATTCGGTAACTATAGTTACACCTAGGTGTTCGTGGAGTTCTTGTACTAAATAACGCTAACGATGAGTATGGTGGTTATAAATTCGGTAACTATAGTTACACCTAGGTGTTCATGGAGTAGTTGTACCAAGTAAGTTTAAAGATGAGTATGGTGGTTATAAATTCGGTAACTAAAGTTACACCTAGGTGTTCATGGAGTAGTTGTGCCAAGTAAGGCTAAAGATGAGTATGGGGTTACAAATTCGGTAATAGAGTTACACCTAGGTGTTCGTGGAGTTGTTGTACCAAATAACGCTAAAAACGAGTATGGTGGTCATAAATTCGGTAACTAGAGTTACACCTAGGTGTTCGTGGAGTTCTTGTACCAAAAAACGCTAATGATGAGAATAGTGGTTATAAATTCGGTAACTATAGTTACACCTAGGTGTTCATGGAGTAGTTGTACCAAGTAAGGCTAAAGATGGGTATGATGGTTATAAATTCGTTAACTATAGTTACACCTAGGTGTTC
>NW_013940468.1:0-581 GCF_000517525.1 Limulus polyphemus
CCCCGCAGATAAACCCTAATGCAGACATCTTCAGTCCTGTTAGAAGTCATATCCCAGATATGAATGTCAGCAATAGGGGTGATCCAGTAAGAAGGAAGCCACAGGAATTCGATGAGAAGGCACCGTGGGAAGCATATAAAACACAATTTGAGCTCCAGGCAGAGATGAATGGATGGACAGAAGAGCAGAAAGCAGTATATCTGGCAACGAGCTTGAAGGGACGACCACTGGAAATACTTGAACAGTTGTCAGCAGACGACAGGCACAACTATAGAGCATTCGTGGCTGCTCTAAAACTCAGGTTTGGAACCCAAAATAGTCTGAAGTCTACAGGGCTAGGTTTAGGACGAGAGTCCGTGCTAAAGGGGAGAGCCTGCAAGAGCTGGACTTAGAAAGTATGGTACAAAAGGCCTACCCAACTACACCACCCGCTGTCCTCAAGCTGTTGCTGAGAGATCAGTTTGTAGATGCCTGGGACAGTCCACAACTGAAGATACATGTGAAGCAAGCACTCCCATCTACTCTGCAGGATGCAATGGCCAGAGCTCTTGAATTTGAATCCTGGGTTAAGTCCAGCACAG
>NW_013940469.1:0-799 GCF_000517525.1 Limulus polyphemus
GGCCAAGGACATTTAAGTTGGGACGAAGTGGACTACAGAACAAATGACGCTGCTGAAGACGTGCCACCTGAAGAAGCCACCATCGAAGAAGAAACTCTACTCGGTTTTGAGAAAGTAAACGGTGAAGCTCTTGATGAAGTTACTACCACTGATGTGACTGTTACCGATGATAGGACATTTACTGATGAAGCAGATGAACCCCACATGAAGCAGAAGCCAACGAGACAGAGACCAGTACGGAAGAAGATACGTCCAGTAAAATTAAGAGACTTTGTTGAATTGTAATTTTGTGTTTGTAATTCTGTACATTTAATTAACTTATTGATAATTGGTTTAATGTAAGTGGCTATTGTTCGGGACGAACAATACTAAGGAAGGGGCAATGTTACGACAGCGGCTGTCAAGTGACCCTAGTTACACGTCATATTCTCGAAGGTTCGTGAAGTCTTAAGCGTTTACCAGATATTCGGTATTCTTGTGTATATAAGACCGGTAAGAAGTGACGGCAACAATGTGTAATGGAACTGCAGACATTGAGTTGAGTCGAGCACTTGAGACGTTCCTTGTGAATTGTAGCGTTTGTTATAGCGCGACTGTGGAAATTAAGTTTATTGCAAAGTTGTATACAGAAAGAATAAACCAGTTTTATTTAAGAAAGGACAAGTCTTCGGAAAGAATTTTTACGGAAAATTAACTAACGACCAGAGACGTAACAATATTATAATCAAAACCAATATATTCAGGACTTTCTTATTTTCAAACGTGTCATAACTAATCAAATAAATAACACATAATTCTA
>NW_013940470.1:0-968 GCF_000517525.1 Limulus polyphemus
GAACACTTAGGTTTAACTCTTGTCACAGAATTTATAACCACCATATTCATATTTAGCCTTACTTGGTACAATTACTCCATGAATACTTAGGTGTAACTCTTGTTACCGAATTTATAACCACCATATTTATCTTTATCTTTACTTGGTACAACAACTACATGAACACCTAGGTGTAACTTTAGTTACCGAATTTATAACCACCATACTCATCTTTAGCCTTACTTGGTACAACTACTCCATGAACACCTACGTATAACTATAGTTACCGAATTTATAACCACCATATTTATCTTTAGCCTTACTTGGCACAACTACTCCACGAACACTTAGGTGTAACTCTAGTTAAAGAATTTATAACCACCATACTCATCTTTAGCCTTACTTGGTACAACTACTCCATAAAAACCTAGGTGTAACTATAGTTATCGAATGTGTAAACCCCATAATGATCTTTAGCGTTACTTGGTACAACAACTCCACGAACACTTAGGTGTAACTCTAGTTACCGAATCTGTAACCACCATATTCATCTTTAGCCTTACTTGGCACAAGTATTCATGAACACGTAGGTGTAACTATAGTTACCGAATTTATAACCACCATACTCATCTTTAGCCTTACTTGGTACAATTACTCCACGAACACTTAGGTGTAACTCTAGTTACCGAATTTTTAACCACTATATTCATCTTTAGACTTACTTGGTACAATTACTCCACGAACACTTAGGTGTCATTCGAGTTACCGAATTTTTAACCACTATATTCATCTTTAGCCTTACTTGATACAAGTACTCCATGATCAACTAGGTGTAACTCTAGTTATAGAATTTATAACCACCATACTCATCTTTAGCCTTTTTTGGTACAACTACTCCATGAACACCTAGGTGTAACTCTAGTTACCGAATATATAACAACCATACTCATCTTCAGCTTTAATTGGTACAACCTACTCCATAAATACTT
>NW_013940471.1:0-420 GCF_000517525.1 Limulus polyphemus
ACAGTATCGTTAAATATTGTTGTCTTCTTGTATGAGAGTACACAGTATTGTTAAATCTAGTGTCTTCTTATTGACAGTACACACTATCGTTAAATCTTGTGTCTTCTTATTGACAGTACACAGTATCGTTAAATCTTGTGTCTTCTTATTGACCGTACACAGTATCGTTAAATCTTGTGTCTTCTTATTGACAGTACACAGTATCGTTAAATCTTGTGTCGTCTTATTGACAGTACACAGTATCGTTATATCTTGTGTCTTCTTATTGACAGTACACAGTATCGTTAAATCTTGTGTCTTCTTATTGACAGTACACAGTATCGTTAAGTCTTGTGTCTTCTTATTGACAGTACACAGTATCGTTAAATCTTGTGTCTCTTATTGACAGTACACAGTATCGTTATATCTTGTGTCTTCTTA
>NW_013940472.1:0-535 GCF_000517525.1 Limulus polyphemus
AACGAAACTGTGTACTGTCAAAAAGAAAACAAAATATTTAACAATACTGTGTACTGTCAATAAAAAGACACAAGATTTAACAATCGTATGTACTATCAATAAGAAGAGCGGATTTAACGACACTGTGTACTATCACTAACAAACCAAAAGATTTAACAATACTGTGTACTGTCAATAAGAAGACACAAGATTTAACAATCCTCTGTACTATCAATAAGAAGACAAGATTTAACGATACTGTGTACTATCAAAACAAGCCAAAAGATTTAACGATACTATGTACTGTCAATAAGAAGACACGAGATTTAACAATACTGTGTACATCAATAAAAAGACACAAGTTTTAACAATGCTGTGTACTGTCAATAAGAAGACACATGATTTAACGATACTGTGTACTATCAATAACAAGCCACAAGATTTAACGATACTGTGTACTATCACTAACAAGCCAAAAGTATTTATCAATACTGTGTACTGTCAATAAGAAGACACAAGATTTAACAATCCTATGTACTATCAATAAGAAGACAAG
>NW_013940473.1:0-385 GCF_000517525.1 Limulus polyphemus
ACTCATTTTTAGCCTTACTTGGTAAAACTACTCCATCAACACCAAGTTGTAACACTAGTTACAGAATTTATAACAACCATACTCATTTTAGCCTTACTTGGTACAAAAACTCCATGAACACCTAGGTGTAACTTTAGATACCAAATTTATAACCACCATACTCATCTTTAGCCTTACTTGGTACAACTACTCCATGAACACCTAGGTGTAACTCTAGTTTCCGAATTTATATCCACCATATTCATCTTTAGTCTTACTTTGTACAACTACTCCATGAACACCTAGGGGTAACTCTAGGTTCCGAATGTTTAACCCCTATACTAATCTTTAGCGTTATTTGTTACAACAACTCGACGAACATCTAGGTGTAACTCTAGATATAGTA
>NW_013940474.1:0-1001 GCF_000517525.1 Limulus polyphemus
GATACTGTGTACTGTCAGTAGGAAAACACAAGATTAAACAATAATGTGTACTGTCAATAAGAAAACACAATATTCAACGATAATGTGTACTGTCAGTAAGAAAACACAAGATTTAACAATAATGTGTCCTGTCAAAAAGAAGACACAAGATTTAACGATACTGTGTACTGCCAATAAGAAGACACAAGATTTAACGATAATGTGTACTGTCAATAAGAAGACACAAGATTTAACGATACTATGTACTTTCAATAAGAAGACACAAGATTTAACAATACTGTGTACTGTCAATAAGAAGACACAAGATTTAACAATACTGTGTACTATCAATAAGAAGACACACGATTTAGCAATACTGTGTACTATGAATAAAAAGACACAATATTTAACGATACTGTGTACTGTCAATAAGAAGACACAAGATTTAATGATACTGTGTTCTGTCAATAAGAAGACAAAAGATTTAACGATACTGTGTACTGTCAATAAGAAGACACAAGATTTAAAGATACTGTGTACTTTCAAGAAGAAAACAAATGATTTAACTATACTGTGTACTGTCAATAAGAACACACTATATTTAACGATAATGTGTACTGTCAGTAAGAAAACAAAAGATTTAAAAATAATGTGTCCTGTCAATAAAAAGACATAAGATTTAACAATATTGTGTACTGTCAATAAGAAGACACAATATTTTGTCTTCTTATTGCCAGTACACAGTATCGTTAAATCTTGTGTCTTCTTATTGACAGGACACATTATTGTTAAATCTTATGTTTTCTTACTAACAGTACACATTATCGTTCTTATTGATAGTACACAGTATCGTTAAATCTTGAAGACAAAAGATTTAGCAATACTGTGTACTATCAATAAAAAGACACAAGGATTTAACGAGACTATGTACTGTCAATAAGAAGACACATTATTTAACGATACTGTGTACTATCAATAAGAAGACACAAGATTTAACGATACTGTGTACTGTCAGTAAGAAA
>NW_013940475.1:0-512 GCF_000517525.1 Limulus polyphemus
AGCTTATGAATATTGGTGTCACTTTATTACTCTTATAGTTTATGAATATTGGTGTCACTTTACTATTCTCATAGTTTATGAATATTGGTGTCACTTTACTAATCACATAGCTTATGAATATTGTTGTCACTTTACTAATCACATAGTCTATGAATATTGGTGTCACTTTACAAATCACATAGTTTATGAATATTGGTGTCACTTTACTACTCACGTAGTTTATGAATATTGGTGTCACTTTACAAATCACATAGTTTATGAATATTTGAGTCACTTTAATAATCACATAGGTTATGAATATTGGTGTCACTTTACGACTCACGTAGTTTATGAATATTGGTGTCACTTTACTAATCACATAGTTTATGAATATTGGCGTCAATTTACTAAACACTAGTTTATGAATATTGGTGTCACTTTATTACTCTCATATTTTATGAATATTGGTGTCACTTTACTAATCACAAAGCCTTATGAATATTGGTGTCAATTTACTAAACACCTAGTTTATG
>NW_013940476.1:0-291 GCF_000517525.1 Limulus polyphemus
AGTTTTGTTAAATCTTGTGTCTTCTTATTGATAGTACACAGTATTGTTAAATCTTGTGTCTTCTTATTGACAGTACACAGTTTTGTTAAATCTTGTGTCTTCTTATTGACAGTACACAGTATCGTTAAATCTTGTGTCTTCTTATTGACAGTACACAGTATTGTTAAATCTTGTGTCTTCTTATTGAAAGTACACAGTATCGTTAAATCTTGTGTCTTCTTATTGACAGTACACAGTATCGTTAAATCTTGTGTCTTCTTATTGACAGTACACAGTATCGTTAAATCTTGT
>NW_013940477.1:0-290 GCF_000517525.1 Limulus polyphemus
GTTTGTTTTATTGTAAATCAAGAAAAATTCATACGCTGATACAGTCAGCTACATTTAAGTTAAAGTATTTTAAAAACAAATCTGAATTTTAAACTAATAAGTATTATATAATACTACTGTTTTATACGTTAGCTCTAACAGTAACAGTCTACCGTTATCATTATTTCAGTATTTGGCTTCCTAAGCTACAGGTCACAGCCAGAAACACGCAAATAGGCCGGACGAGTTAAGCCTAAGCCTACTTTAAGCCTTAACATCATAAGTTGAAGGTTTAAGCAATGCATTCTACT
>NW_013940478.1:0-529 GCF_000517525.1 Limulus polyphemus
GGAGCACGTCCCTTATGCTTGGGTCCCCTTTTAGCACAACACGTACTGCATGTTCTGCACCATTCTTCCACATCATGATTCATACTTATCCAGTAAAATCTGTGTCGTAGGTGACTCAATGTCTTCTTAACTCCGAGATGTCCTCCTGTTACAGTATCATGGGATTGACGCAACACAACTTCCCGTAACTTTCTCGGTATAATCGTTTGCCAGGTCGTCACTTTCCCATCTGCAGTTTCCCATCTCCGGAGAAGAATACCATCTTCAAGCCTCAACTGGTCCCATTGTGCCCAATAGTTCTTTGTCACAGGGCTTAGACTAGACACCTTCTCCCAAGCAGGGCGCAAAACACTTGCTTTTAGAAAATCAATCACTGGCTTCAAATCTTGGTCTTTCTCCTGTTCTGCTTTAATATCTATATTTGGTTCCACTTCACCATCATCAACTCTTTCAGTCGGCTTGACTTCAGCTTGATGGCACCTGGTTAGTTCAACCTCCGTTTTGCAGCAATATCTGCAGTCATTTTTGC
>NW_013940479.1:0-377 GCF_000517525.1 Limulus polyphemus
TTCTTATTGACAGTGCACAGTATCGATAAATCTAGTGTGTTCTTATTGACAGTACTTAGTATCGTTATATCTTCTGTCTTCTTATTGACAGGACACATTATTGTTAAATCTTGTGTTTTCTTTCAGACAGTACACATTATCGTTGAATATTGTTTCTTCTTATTGAAAGTACACAGTATCGTTAATTCTTGTGTCTTCTTATTGACAGTACACAGTATCGTTAAATCTTGTGTCTTCTTATTGACAGTACACAGTATCGTTCAAGATTTTGTCTCCTTATTGATAGTCGATACTGTGCTTAAATCTTGTGCTTCTTATTGACAGTACACAGTATCGTTAAATCTTCTGTCTTCTTATTGACAGGACACATTATTGTT
>NW_013940480.1:0-702 GCF_000517525.1 Limulus polyphemus
TTTTGTCTTCTTATTGACAGTACACAGTATCGTTAAATCTTGTCTCTTCTTATTCACAGTACACAGTATCGTTAAATCTTGTGTCTTTTTATAGATAGTACACAGTATTGCTAAATCGTGTGTCTTCTTATTGAGAGTACACACTATTGTTAAATATTGTGTCTTCTTATTGACAGTACACAGTATAGTTAAATCTTGTGTCTTCTTATTGACAGTAAACAGTATCGTTAAATCTTATGTCTTCTAATTGACAGTACACAGTATCGTTAAATCTTCTGTCTTCTTATTGACAGGACACATTATTGTTAAATCTTGTGTTTTCTTACTGACAGTTACACATTATCGTTGAATATTGTGTCTTCTTATTGACAGTACACAGTATCGTTAAATCTTGAGTGCTTTTATTGACAGTACACACTATCGTTAAATCTTGTGTCTTTTTATAGATAGTACACAGTATTCGATTTAGCGAAGACTAATGTCAATAAGAAGACACAAGATTTAACAATAGTGTGTACTGTCAATAAGAAGACAAAAGATTTAACAACACTGTGTACTATCAATAAGAAGACACAAGATTTAACAATACTGTGTACTGTCAATAAGAAGACACAAGATTTAACTATACTGTGTACTGTCAATAAGAAGACACAATATTTAACAATACTGTGTACTCTCAATAAGTACACAGTATCGTTAAAT
>NW_013940481.1:0-744 GCF_000517525.1 Limulus polyphemus
GATATTGAATACAGAGAGGGAAAATGTCATGGTAATGCCGATGGACTGAGTCAAAGACCCTGCAAAAATGACTGCAGACATTGCTGCAAAAGAGAGGTGGAACTAACCAGGTGCCATCAAGCTGAAGTCAAGCCGACTGAAAGAGTTGATTATGATGAAGTGGAACCAAATATAGATATCAAAGCAGAACAGGAGAAAGACCAAGATTTGAAGCCAATAATTGATTTTCTAAAAGCAAGTGTTTTGCGTCCTTCTTGGGAGAAGGTGTCTAGTCTAAGCCCTGTGACAAAGAACTGTTGGTCACAATGGAACCAGTTGAAACTTGAAAATGGTATTCTTCTCCGGAGATGGGAAACTGCAGATGGGAAAGTGACGACCTGGCAAACGGTTATATCGAGAACGTTATGGGAAGATGTGCTGCGTCAATCCCATGATAGTTTAACAGGAGGACATCTTGGAGTGAAGAAGACATTGAGTCACCTACGACAGAGATTTTACTGGATAGGTATGAGGCAAGATGTGGAAGAATGGTGCAGAACATGCAGTACATGTTGTGCTAAAAGGGGACCCAAGCATAAGGGACGTGCTCCAATGAAGGTATATCAACTTGGCACATCAATGGAAAGAGTAGCCATTGACATTGCTGGTCCTTTGCCTCAAACTCGTGCTGGAAACAAGTACATTTGTGTGGTGAACGATTATTTCCCTAAGTGGCCTGAGGCATATGCAATACCAAATCAGGAA
>NW_013940482.1:0-691 GCF_000517525.1 Limulus polyphemus
GTCGAGAAAAGAAAGTGGGGCACAGGGACACAAAAGATGAGCACAATTTGCAGCTTTGATGGTGGAGTCAAGCAAATTGATGAGAGCTTTCCTTGCTGGAAGTGATGACACTAGTAAGCCAGCATCTGTTCCTTTTGATGTCACAAAGAGGTCAAAGTGCAAGATTGTGAACATGCTATTTCATTTGAAAATGAAAACAATGAAGAAACTGTTCTCTGTCCTTTTGAGAGCTACAATAATAATAAACAAGAAGATTCCACTTTGTCAGAAACACATCTACAGAATAGTGTTGCTAAGCTAAAAGAGGATGACCTAATAAATATTTTAACACACAGGGATATTGGATTTATGAAGTTTGATACAACAGGCTCATCAGTTGTAACACATGCACATCGCACAGAGATTGTTAAAGTTGGAACACATGAATTTCAACATAAAGAAGGTCCATTTGATGCCAAAGATGGGTGTTCTATGACTGCATTTTGGTTCAAACGATGCCTTGTGAATGAACAACAGGTCAATCGTTCCTGATTGGTGTATTCACCTTTACATAAAGTAGCATATTGCTTTTGTTGTCTTCTTTTTTCATCTACATGTATGACATTCGATAGTTGGTCTGCTTTCAAAACACAGGGTGGATTCTCTAAGTGGAAAAAAAAATTAAAATTTAAATGCCCATGAAAATAGTGAC
>NW_013940483.1:0-360 GCF_000517525.1 Limulus polyphemus
GAGACTTCCCTTTGGTCTTCCTGGGATTATACAACCACACCTTGTCTCCTGGTCCAAAGTTGACTTCAGTAGATCTTTTATCATAAGTTAACTTCATCGAATCAGCAGACGTTTTCAAGTTTGAACGCACTTGATGGTGGATATCATCCATCCTTTCCGATAACACTTTCACAAACTCTGACACATTCTCAGGCAACTCTTCATAAGGTGGGCGTCCTGTTAACAGATCCACTGGCAACCGAAGTTCCCGACCAAACATCAACTTTGCTGGAGTGTATCCAGTGGTTTCATGCTCTGCTGTCCTATAGGCCATCAACAGTGGAGGGAGTAAGACATCCCAGTCATCTTGGCGGCTATTAC
>NW_013940484.1:0-426 GCF_000517525.1 Limulus polyphemus
CGGGGTCTTTATGACCTTATGATGTATTGAAGATTGGCATGCTGTTGTAATTATAACTGAATTTTATATACAAAGTGAATACACGGGGTCTTTATGACCTTATGATGTATTGTACTATGACTTGCTTTTGTAATTATAACTGTATTTTATATGACAAGTGAATACTCGGGGTCTTTTTGACTTTATGATGTATTAAAGTTTGGCATGCTGTTGTAATTATAACTGAATTTTATATAAGAAGTGAATTCACGTGGTCTTTATGACCTTATGATGTATTATGCAATGACATGCTGTTGTAATCATAACTGTATTCTATATAACAAGTGAATACCCGGGGTCTTCATGACTTTATGATGTATTGTACAATGACGTGCTGTTGTAATTATAACTGTATTTTATATAACAAGTGAATACACGGGGTCTTTA
>NW_013940485.1:0-1734 GCF_000517525.1 Limulus polyphemus
ACTCCATGAACACCTAGATGTAAATATAGTTACCGAATTTATAACCATCATACTCATCTTTAGCCTTACTTGGTACAACTACTCCTTAAACACCTAGGTATAACTCTAGTTACCGAATTTACAATCACCATACTCATCTTTAGTTTTACTTGGTACAACTACTCCATGAACACATAGGTGTAACTCTAGTTACCGAATTTATAACCACCATACTCATCGATCGCGTTATTTGGTACAACAACTCCACGAACAGTATGGTGGTTATAAATTCGGTAACTAGAGTTACACCTAGGTGTTCGTGGAGTTAGTGTACCAAATAACGCTAAAGATGAGTATGGTTGTTATAAATTCGGTAACTATAGTTACACCTAGGTGTTAATGGAGTAGTTTTCCAAGTAAAGCTAAAGATGAGTATGGTGGTTATAAATTCGGTAAATAGTGTTACACCTAGGTGGTTATAAATTCGATTACTAGAGTTACACCTAGGTGTTCGTGGAGTTGTTGTACCAAATAACGCTTCAGATGAGTATGGTGGTTACAAATTCGGTAACTAGAGTTACACCTAGATGTTCGTGGAATTGTTGTACAAAATAACGCTAAAGGGCTAAAGATGAGTATGGTTTATCTTGGTACAACTACTCAATGAACACATAGGTGTAACTCTATTTACCGAATTAATAAACCCCATACTCATCTGTAGCGTTATTTGGTACAACAACTCCACGATTACCTTGGTGTAACTCTAGTTATCGAATTTATAACCACCATATTCATCTTAAGCCTTACTTGGTACAAATACTCCATGAATACCTAGGTGTAACTCTAGTTACCGAATTTATAACCACCGTATTCATCTTTAGCCTTACTTGGAACAACTACTCCATGAACAAATAGGTGTAACTCTAGTTACCAAATTTTTAACCACCATACTCATCTTTACCGTTATTTGGTACAACAACTCCACGAACACCTAGGTGTAATTATAGTTACCATATTTGTAACCACCATACTCATATGTAGCGTTATTTGGTACAACAACTCCACGAATACCTAAGTGTAACTCTAGTTACCGAATTTATTACAACCATACTCATCTTTAGCTTTACTTGGCACAACTACTACATGAACACATATGTGTAACTATAGTTACCGAATTATTAACCACCATACTCATCTTTAGCGTTATTTGGTATACCAACTCCACGAACACCTAGGTGTAACTCTAGTTACCGAATTAATAACCACCATACTCATCGTTAGCGTTATTTGGTACAACAACTCCACGAACCCCTAGGTGTAACTCTAGTTACAGAATTTGTAACCAACACATTCATCTTTAGCCTTACTTGGTAAAACTACTCCATGAACATTTAGGTGTAACTCTAGTTACCGAATTTATAACCACCATATTCATCTTTGTCCTTACTTGGTACAACTACTCCATGAACACCTAGGTGTAACTCTAGTTACCGAATTTATAACCATCATACTCATCTTTAGCCTTACTTGGTACAACTACTCCATGAACACCTAGATGTAAATATAGTTACCAAGAATTTGTAACCAACACATTCATCTTTAGCCTTACTTGGTAAAACTACTCCATGAACATTTAGGTGTAACTCTAGTTACCGAATTTATAACCACCATACTCATCTTTAGCCTTACTTGGTACAACTACCTCATGAAACCTAGATGTAACTCAAGTTACAGAATTTTTAACCACTATACTCA
>NW_013940486.1:0-1141 GCF_000517525.1 Limulus polyphemus
TTTAATCAATAAATACTTGTTTAACAACTTTCAGAATGAAAGAGTAAAAATGAAAAAGCAAATCAATTTTATAAATTAGAATTTTAATTGAACTTGTTTTAAAATTTTTAATCAAAATATTTAAACATTATTTTAAAAGCTGGCAGATTTCTATAAACATAATTATTAGACTCAGTTCAAAAGATGGTTAACCGGTAACAACAGCAAAATCATGGATTGGTTGGAAAATGTTTATAAAAACAAGGCTCCCAAAAAGTTATTCGTACAGTTACACAACCGACCCTATTTGAAATTGTGAACGTCATTTTTTCAGTATTATTTCGACCCCTGTTTTATAATGGTGGGATAGCGGTTTTATCAGGGGTAGAAATATGATGGAATTTTCTACTAGACAAGGGGGATAGTGACTTTGAGAAATAACTATCCCCCATAATTTCTTACTATCCCACTTTATTTGTTGATCAGTATGGATTAAAATCATGCACTATCCGGCGGACTAGTAACAAACAAGCATGACTATCCCGAGCCATTTTTTATATCTTTAATTTCAATATTGCAACTAGACATTGACCCAACTTTAATTAATATCTTACTGTTTTTTTAATGTGGTGTGCATATTAATTTAGTGCCATTCACAAGGTTATCAGTGTCACATTTCTGTCACCATAATTTAATGAAACTTTTTCTTAGTTCCTACATATCCAATTTTCTAGAATATCAGAGTTAAAAAATAAAATTATACCTACCTACCCTGTTTCTAACAGCTATGTAATCGGAAGAAAAATATGTGTGTGCTTGATAAAAAGTGGGGACCCCACAAAATTAGTTGTGATGACAATAAAAATTATCAGGTTATCATGTTTATTACGTCTCGTTACTAACAGATATTTAAGCATAAAACATCATGAAATTAACGTCTTTATATGAATGCTTGCATTTCGTTTTTGTGTTTTATTGATTGTGGGGTCAGCAACGAACGAAAGGGTCGGTCAGTCAAGATTATATTTTAAGATATAACAGGGAAATATATAACGCCACAAAACACCATTTGGGGGGAGAATGTGGGGAATCTATAATGGCATAGTATTTACTTTAGTAACTTAGGCCACTTGCTCCCGAACTCGCCGAAGTGAACATTTTG
>NW_013940487.1:0-306 GCF_000517525.1 Limulus polyphemus
AAGACACAAGTTTTAACAATAATGTGTACTGTCAATAAGAAGACACAAGATTTAACGATACTGTGTACTGTCAGTAAGAAAACACAAGATTTAATAATAATGTGTCCTGTCAGTAAGAAGACACAAGATTTAACTATACTGTGTACTGTCAATAAGAAGACAAAAGATTGAACAATACTGTGTACTCTCAATAAGAAGACACAATATTTAACAATACTATGTACTGTCAATAAAAAGACACAAGATTTAAAAATACTGTGTACTGTCAATAAGAAGACACAAGACTTAACAATACTGTGTACTGTC
>NW_013940488.1:0-722 GCF_000517525.1 Limulus polyphemus
ATTGTTAAATCTTGTGTCTTCTTATTGACAGTACACAGTATCGTTAAATATTGTGTCTTCTTATTGACAGTACACAGTATTGATAAATCCTGTATCTTCTTATTGACATGACTCAGTATTGTTAAATCTTGTGTCTTTCTACTGACAGTACACAGTATCGTTAAATCTTGTGGCTTGTTATTGATAGTACACAGTATCATTAAATGTTATGACTTGTTATGATAGTACACAGTATCGTTAAATCTTGTGGCTTGTTATTGATAGTACACAGTATCATTAAATCTTATGACTTGTTATGATAGTACACAGTATCGTTAAATCTTGTGTCTTCTTATTGACAGTTCACAGTATTGATAAATCCTGTATCTTCTTATTGACAGTACACGGTATTTAAAAATTTTGTGTCTTCTTATTGACAGTACACAGTATTGATAACTCCTGTATCTTCTTATTGACAGTACACAGTATTGATAAATCCTGTATCTTCTTATTGACAGGACACAGTATTGTTTAATTATGTGTCTTCTTATTGACAGTACACAGTATTGATAAATCCTGTATCTTCATATTGACAGGACACAGTATTGATAAATATTGTATCTTCTTATTGACAGGACACAGTATTGTTAAATCTTGTGTCTACTTATTGACAGTGCACAGTATTTACAAATCCTGTATCTTCTTATTGACAGGACACAGTATTGATAAATCCTGAATCTTCT
>NW_013940489.1:0-1760 GCF_000517525.1 Limulus polyphemus
AAATTTGGATCTTCTTTTTGACAGTACACAGTATCGTTAAATATTGTGTATTCTTATAGATAGTACACAGTATCGTTAAATCTTGTGTCTTCTTATAGATAGTACACAGTATTGCTAAATCGTGTGTCTTCTTATTGACAGGAAACAGTATCGTTAAATCTTGTGTCTTCTTATAGATAGTACACAGTATTGCTAAATCGTGTGTCTTCTTATTGACAGTACACAGTATAGTTAAATCTTCTGTCTTCTTACACTCGATTTAACAATACTGTGTTCTGTCAATAAGAAGACACAAGATTTAACGATACTGTGTACTATCAATAAGAAGACACACGATTTAGCAATACTGTGTACTGTCAAATGTGTACTGTCAATAAGAAGACACAAGATTTAACGATACTGTGTACTGTCAATAAGAAGAAACATGATTTAACGATACTGTGTACTGTCAATAAGAAGACAGAAGATTTAACGATACTGGGTTGTGTCAATAAGAAGACACAAGATTTAACAAAACTGTGTACTGTCAATAAGAAGAGTATTGTTAAATCTTGTGTCTTCTTATTGAAAGTACACAGTATCGTTAAATCTTGTGTCTTCTTATTGACAGAACACAGTATTAATAAGAAGACACATAATTTAACGATATTGTGTACTGTCAATAAGAAGACACATAATTTAACGATATTGTGTACTGTCAATAAGAAGACACAAGATTTAACAAAACTGTGTACTGTCAATAAGAAGACACACGATTTAACAATACTGTGTTTTGTCAATAAGAAGACACAAGATTTAACGATACTGTGTACTTTCAATAAGAAGACACAAGATTTAACAAAACTGTGTACTGTCAATAAGAAGACACACGATTTAACCACAGTACACAGTATCGTTTAATCTTGTGTCTTCTTATTGACAGTACACAGTATTGTTAAATCGTGTGTCTTCTTATTGACAGTACACAGTTTTGTTAAATCCTCTGTCTTCTTATTGACAGTACACAGTATCGTTAAATCTTGTGTCTTCTTATTGACAGTACACAGTATTGTTAAATCGTGTGTCTTCTTATTGAAGTACACAGTTTTGTTAAATCTTGTGTCTTCTTATTGAAAGTAAACAGTATCGTTAAATCCTGTGTCTTCTTATTGACAAAATACAGTATTGTTAAATCGTGTGTCTTCTTATTGACAGTACACAGTTTTGTTAAATCCTCTGTCTTCTTATTGACAGTACACAGTATCGTTAAATCTTGTGTCTTCTTATTGACAGTACACAGTATCGATAAATCTTGTGTCTTCTTATTGACAGTACACAGTATCGTTAAATCTTGTGTCTTCTTATTGACAGTACACAGTATCGTTAAATCTTGTGTCTTCTTATTGACAGTACACAGTATCGTTAAATCTTGTGTCTTCTTATTGACAGTTCACAGTATCGTTAAATCTTGTGTCTTTTTATTGACAGTACACAGTATCGTTAAATCTTGTGTCTTCTTATTGACAGTACACAGTATCGTTAAAACTTGTGTCTTCTTATTGACAGTAGACAGTATCGTTAAATCTTGTGTCTTCTTATTGACAGTACACAGTATCGTTAAATCTTGTGTCTTCTTATTGACAGTACACAGTATCGTTAAATCTTGTGTCTTCTTATTGACAGTACACAGTATCGTAAAATCTTGTGTCTTCTTATTGACAGTACACAGTATCGTTAAATCTTGTGTCTTCTTATTGACAGTACACAGTATCGTTTAAATC
>NW_013940490.1:0-783 GCF_000517525.1 Limulus polyphemus
AGAAATCGAAAAACAATCAGTAACCAAAAGCTTCACTGCACTACACATACGCTTTCAGAAAAGCCAATAAAAGAGTAACATAAAACGACCACAAAAGTCGCAAAAATGATAATAGAAGGCTAGAATTTTGCATGTAAATACGCAAGTATGCAACGATTGTTCATACAAAATTTGGAGATGATCCGTCCAAATGGAAAGAAGTACTGGTACAAAACGCAAAACGTTCAATAACTCCTTTAATACAAACAGTAGGAAGGTAAAACTCTGCATATTACTACGCAACGTTAAAGTGTACCTACATACCAAATTTGGTGAAGAATCATCAATTTAGGACCCTTGATATCAGAGGTTACTGATTGTTTTTCGATTTTAAAAGCTTCACTGCAGTACACGGTTTTCTGAAAGTGTATACGACTTTTGTGGTCGTTTTATGTTACTCTTTTATTTTTTGTATGAACGTTCGTTGCATACTTGCGTATTTACATGCAAAATTCTAGCCTTCTATTATCATTTTTGTTTGGAGATGATCCGTCCAAATGGAACGACGTACTGGTACAAAACGCAAAACCTTCCATATCTCCTTTAAAACAAACAGTAGGAAGGTAAAACTCTGCATATTACTACTCAACGTTAAAGTGTACTTACATACCAAATTTGGTGAGGAATCATCAATTTAGGACCCTCTGGTAACAAGAAATCGAAAAACAATCAAGTAACAAAAAGCTTCACTGCAGTACACATACGCTTTCAAGAAAAACAATAAAAGAGTAACATAAAACGACC
>NW_013940491.1:0-1177 GCF_000517525.1 Limulus polyphemus
GCTTAAGATGAGTATGGAGGTTATAAATTCTGTAACTAGAGTTACACCTAAGTGTTCATGTAGTAGTTGTACCAAGTAAGGCTAAAGATGATTATGGTGGTTATAAATTCTATAACAAGAGTTACACCTAGGTGTTCATGGAATAGTTGTACCAAGTAAGGCTAAAGATGAGTATGTTGATTATATATTCGGTGATTATAGTTACACCTAGGTTTTTATGTAGTATTTGTTCCAAGTGTGGCTGAAGAAGAGTATGGTGGTTATAAATTTGGTAACTATAGTTACACCTAGGTGTTCATGGAGTAGTTGTACCAAGTAAGGCTAAAGATGAGTATGTTGGATATAAATTCGCTAACTATAGTTACACCTAGATATTTATGGAATAGTTGTACCAAGTAAGGCTAAAATGAGTATGGTGGTTATAAATTCGGTAACTAGAGTTACACCTAGTTTTTGATGGTGTCGTTGTAACAAGTAAGGCTAAAGATGAGTATGGTGGTTATAAATTCTGTAACTAGAGTTACATCTAAGTGTTCATGGAGTTGTTATACCAAATAACACTAAAGATGAGTATGGGGTTACACATTTGGTAACTAGAGTTACACCTAGGTTTTCACGGAGTAGATGTACCAAGTAAGGCTAAAGATGAATATGGTGATTATAAATTTGGTAACTATAGTTACACCTAGGTGTTCATGTAGTAGTTGTACCAAGTAAAGCTAAAGATGAGTATGTTGGATAAAAATTCGGTAACTATAGTAACATCTAGGTATTTATGGAGTAGTTCCAAGTAAGGCTAAGATGAGTATGGTGGTTATAAATTCTCATGAACACCTAGGTGTAACTCTAGTTACCGAATTAATAACCCCCATACTCATCTGTAGCGAGTAGTTGTACCAAGTAAGGCTAAAGATGAGTATGGTGGTTATAAATTCGGAAACTAGAGTTACACCTAGGTGTTTATGGAGTAGTTGTACCAAGTAAGGCTAAAGATGAGTATGGTGGTTATAAATTCGGTAATTACAGTTACACCTAGGTGTTCATAGAGTAGTTCTACCAATTAAGGCTAAAGATGAGTATGGTGGTTATAAATTCGGTAACTAGAGTTACACCTAAGTGTTCATAGAGTAGTTCTACCAAGTAACGCTAAAGATGAGTATAATTTTTAACCACCCCC
>NW_013940492.1:0-524 GCF_000517525.1 Limulus polyphemus
AGAGGATTATCTCTTTCATTGTTTGTAACATACACTTCAGTTGGATTTTGATAAATTGCAATTAGCTAATGATTATCTCCTTCATTCTTTGTAACATACACTTCAGTTGGATGTTAATAACTTGTAGTAGGCTAAGTATTATCTCCTTCATTCTTTGTAAAATACACTTCAGTTGGATGTTGATAAGTTGGAATTAGCTAAGGATTATCTCTTTCATTGTTTGTAACATACACTTAAGTTGGATGTTTTTAAGTTGGAATTAGTTAAGGAGTACCTCTTTCATGGTTTGTAACTTACACTTCAATTGCTTGTTGATAAGTTGGAATTAGCTAAGGCTTATCTTCTTCATCGTTTGTAACATACATTTCAGGTCGATGTTGATAAGTTACATATATCTAAGGATAATTTCCTTCATTGTTTGTAACATACACTTCAGTTGGATGGAAGATGATAATCCTTAGCTAATTCAAACTTATTAAAATTGTTTGTAACATACACTTCAGTTGGATGTTAATAAGTTGGAA
>NW_013940493.1:0-855 GCF_000517525.1 Limulus polyphemus
GTACACAGTATCATTAAATCTTGTGTCTTCTTATTGACAGTACACAGTCTTGCTAAATATTGTGTTTTTACTGATAGTACACAGTCTTGCTAAATCGTGTGTCTTTTATTGATAGTACACAGTATTGTTAAATCTTGTGTCTTCTTATTGACAGTACAGAATATCGTTAAATCTTGTGTCTTCTTATTGACAGTACACAGTATCGTTAAATCTTGTGTCTTCTTATTGATAGTACACAGTATCGTTAAATCTTGTGTCTTCTTATTGAAAGTACACAGTATCGTTGAATCCTGTGTCTTCTTATTGACAGTACAAAGTATCGTTAAATCTTGTGTCTTCTTATTGACAGTACACAGTATCGTAAAATCTTGTGACTTCTTATTGACAGTTAAGAAGACACAAAATTTAACGATACTGTGTACTTTCAATAAGAATACACAAGATTTAACGATACTGTTTAATGTCAATAAGAAGACAGTAAACAGTATCGTTAAATATTGTGTATTCTAATTGAAAGTACACAGTATCGTTAAATTTTGTGTCTTCTTATTGACAGTACACAGTATCGTAATATCTTGTGTCTTCTTATTGACAGGACACATTATTGTTACATCTTGTGTTGTGTCTTCTTATTGACAGGACAGAGTATCGTTAAATCTTGTGTCTTTTTATAGATAGTACACAGTATTGTTAAATCGTGTGTCTTCTTAATGAGAGTACACAGTATTGTTAAATCTTGTGTCTTCTTATTGGGAGTACACAGTATGATTTAACTTGTGTCTTCTTATGAACAGTACACAGTATCGTTAAATCTTGTGTCTTTTTATTGACAGTACCACATAATCGTTAAATCTT
>NW_013940494.1:0-326 GCF_000517525.1 Limulus polyphemus
AAATACCGTTATACATTTCGAAAAATATAGTTTAAAAGGATTAAAAAGACCTATTATAGAAGTTATTAACTATAGTATAAGAAATTCTCAAATGACCGTTATCAATGTCGAAAACATATAGTCTATGAAGGCTTAAAAATACATTTATGAACGTCGACAAAATCTAGTAGAAGAAAAACTAAAAACCCGTTTTCAAAGGCAACAAAATTTAGTGGAAATCGGACTAAAATTACCCTTGTAAAATTCAACAAAATCTAGTGGAAAGAGGACTAAAAGATCGTTATAACAGTCGACAAAATATAGTGGTAGAAGGGCAAAGAAGACCA
>NW_013940495.1:0-695 GCF_000517525.1 Limulus polyphemus
TTTCGCTCTTACAACTTCGTCAGGAGATATCAATAAATATAATCACGACCTAAATCCCCGGAATATAACTTTAGTAGCTCAATATTCGCGCTGTTACAGCTTCGTCAGGAGATGTCATTAAATATAATCACGACCTATATCTACGGAATATAACTTTATTAGCTCAATATTCCGCTCTTACAACTTCGTAAGGAGATATCAATAAATATGAACACGACATATATACCCCGGAATGTAACTTTATTAGCTCAATATTCTGCTCTTTCAACTTCGTAAGGAGATATCAATAAATATAATCACGACCTACATCTCCGGAATATAACTTTATTAGCTCAATTTTCCGCTGTTACAGCTTCGTCAGGAGAT
Organism: Limulus polyphemus; assembly: GCF_000517525.1. Taxonomy (NCBI): domain Eukaryota; kingdom Metazoa; phylum Arthropoda; class Merostomata; order Xiphosura; family Limulidae; genus Limulus; species Limulus polyphemus. The sequence goes on from NW_013940495.1 coordinate 367, forward strand.
ATCAATAAATATAATCACGACCTATATCTACGGAATATAATAAAGTTATATTCCGGAGATATAGGCCATGTTTATATTTAATGATATCTCCTGACGAAGCTGTAACAGCGCGAATATTGAGCTAATAAAGTTATCTCAATTTCCGCTGTTACAGCTTCGTCAGGAGATATCAATAAATATAATCACGACCTATATCTACGGAATATAACTTTATTAGCTCAATTTTACGCTCTTACAACTTCGTCAGGAGATATTAGTAAATATAAACACGGCCTATATCTCCGGAATATAACTTTATTAGCTCAATTTTCCGCTTTTACAGGTTCGTT
>NW_013940496.1:0-458 GCF_000517525.1 Limulus polyphemus
AAAATTACTAGTATACGTAACATAACATTACTATATAATTAACAGAACATTATTAGTATAATTAACAGAACATTACTAGTATAATTAACAGAACATTACTAGTATAGGTAACAGAACATTACTAGTATAATTAACAGAACATTACTAGTATAGGTAAAAGAAAATTACTAGTATACGTAACAGAACATTACTAGTATATTTAACAGAACATTACTATTATAGGTAAAAGATCATTACTAGTATAATTAACAGAACATTACTAGTATAATTAACAGAACATTACTAGTATAGGTAACAGAATTATTAGTATACGTAACAGAACATTACTAGTATAAAAAACAGAACATTACTATTATAGGTAACCGATCATTACTAGTATAATTAACAGAACATTACTAGTATAGGTAACAGAAAATTACTAGTATACGTAACAGAACATTACTAGTATAATTAACATA
>NW_013940497.1:0-1502 GCF_000517525.1 Limulus polyphemus
GGCTTGTTATTGGTAATACACAGTAACATTAAATCTTATGACTTGTTATGATAGTACACAGTATCGTTAAATCTTGTGTCTTCTTATTGACATTACACAGTATTGATAAATCCTTTATATTCTTATTGACAGGACACATTATTGTTAAATCCTGTGTCTTCTTATTGACAGTACACAGTATTGATAAATCCTGTATCTTCTTATTCACAGGACACAGTATTGTTAAATCTTGTGGCTTGTTATTGGTAATCTTCTTTTTGATAGTACATAGTAATGTTAAATCTTGTGTCTTCTTATTGAGAGTAAACGGTATTGATAAATCTTGTGTCTGCTTATTGACAGTACACAGTATCGTTAAATCTTGTGTCTACTTATTGACAGTACACAGTATTGATAAATCCTGTATCTTATTATTGACAGGACTCAGTATTGTTAAATCTTGTGTCTTTTTACTGACAGTACACAGTATACTGTCAATAAGAAGACACAAGGTCCTGTCAATAAGAAGATACAGGATTTATCAATACTGTGTATTTAACAATACTGTTGTCCTGTCAATAAGAAGATACAAGATTTATCAATACTGTGTACTGTCAAAAAGAAGACACAAGAAGAAGACACAAGATTTAACAATACTGATTACTGTGTACTGTCTCGTTAAATATTGTGTCTTCTTATTGAGAGTACACAGTATTGATAAATCCTTTTTCTTCTTATTGACAGGACACAGTATTTTTAAATTTTGTTTCTTCTTATTGAAAGTACACAGTATTGATAAATCCTGTATCTTCTTATTGATAGGACACAGTATTGATAAATCCTGTATCTTCTTATTGACAGGACACAGTATTGTTAAATCTTGTGTCTTCTTATTGACAGTACATATTATTGATAAATCCTGTATCTTCTTATTGACACAACACAGTACTGTTAAATCTTGTCGCTTGTTATTGATAGTACACAGTATCATTAAATCCTATGACTTATTATGATAGTACACATTATCGTTAAATCTTGTGTCTTCTTATTGACAGTACACAGTATTGATAAATCCTTTATCTTCTTATTTACAGGATACAATATTGTTAAATTTTGTGTCTTCTTATTGACAGTACACAGTATTGATAAATCCCGTATCTTCTTATTGACAGGACCCAGTATTGAAAAATCCTGTATCTTCTTATTGACAGGACACAGTATTGTTAAATCTTGTGTCTTCTTATTGACAGTACATATTATTGATAAATCGTGTATCTTCTTATTGACACGACACAGTACTGTTAAATCTTGTGGCTTGTTATTGATAGTACACAGTATCATTAAATCTTATGACTTGTTATGATAGTACACATTATCGTTAAATCTTGTGTCTTCTTATTGACAGGACACAGTATTGAAAAATCCTGTATCTTCTAATTGACAGGACACAGTATTGTTAAATCTTGTGTCTTCTTATTGACAGTACACATTATTGATAAATCCTGTATCTTCTTATTGACAGG
>NW_013940498.1:0-887 GCF_000517525.1 Limulus polyphemus
CCAAATAAGGCTAAAGATGAGTATGGTGGTTATAAATTCGGAAATTAGAGTTACACCTAGGTGTTCATGGAGTAGTTGTACCAAGTAAGGCTAAAGATGAGTATGGTGGTTATAAATTCGGTAACTAGAGTTACACCTAAGTGTTCAAGGAGTAGTTGTACCAAGTAACGCTAAAGATGGGTATGGTGGTTAAAAATTCTGTAACTAGAGCAACAACTAGGTTTCATGGAGTAGTTGTACCAAGTAAGGCTAAAGATGAGTATGGTGGTTATAAATTTGGTAACTAGAGTTACACCTACGTGTTCGTGGAGTTGTTGTACCAAATAACGCTAAAGATGAGTATGGAGTTACACATTCGGTAACTAGAGTTACACCTAGGTGTTCATGGAGTAGTTGTACCAAGTAAGGGTAAAGATGAGTATGTTGGTTATAAATTCGGAAACTAGAGTTACACCTACGTGTTCGTGGAGTAGTTGTACCATGTAAGGCTAAAGATGAGTATGTTGGATATAAAATCGGTAACTACAGTTACACCTAGGTATTTATGGAGTAGTTGTAACAAGTAAGGCTAAAGATGAATATGGTGGATATAAATTCGGTAACTAGAGTTACACCTAAGTGTTCATGGAGTAGTTGTACCAAATAAGGCTAAAGATGAGTATGGTGGTTATAAATTCGGAAATTAGAGTTACACCTAGGTGTTCATGGAGTAGTTGTACCAAGTAAGGCTAAAGATGAGTATGGTGGTTATAAATTCGGTAACTAGAGTTACACCTAAGTGTTCAAGGAGTAGTTGTACCAAGTAACGCTAAAGATGGGTATGGTGGTTAAAAATTCTGTAACTAGAGCAACAACTAGGTTTCATGGAGTAGTTGTACCAAGTAAGG
>NW_013940499.1:0-402 GCF_000517525.1 Limulus polyphemus
AATACTGTGTACTGTCAATAAGAAGACACAAGATTTAACGATACTGTGTACTGTCAATAAGAAGACACAAGATTTAACGATACTGTGTACTGTCAATAAGAAGACACAAGATTTAACGGAACTGTGTACTGTCAATAAGAAGACACAAATTTAACGATACTGTGTACTGTCAATAAGAAGACACAATATTTACGATACTGTGTACTGTCAATAAGAAGACACAAGATATAAGAATACTGTGTGCTATCACTAACAAGCCACAAGAATTAACAATACTGTGTACTATCACTAACAAGCCACAAGATTTAAAGATACTGTGTACTGTCAATAAGAAGACACAATATTTAACGATAGTGTGTACTGTCAATAAGAAGACACTAGATTTAACAATACTGTGTACTC
>NW_013940500.1:0-409 GCF_000517525.1 Limulus polyphemus
CATGTAATCCTATTTCACTTTCATTGAACCATCTATCTTAGCATGTAATCCTATTCACTTTCATTGAACCTTCTATCCCAGCATGTAATCCTATTTCACTTTCATTGAACCTTCTATCCCAGCATGTAATCCTATTCACTTTCATTGAACCTTCTATCCCAACATGTAATCCCATTTCACTTTCATTGAACCTTCTATCCCAGCATGTAATCCTATTTCACTTTCATTGAACCTTCTATCCCAGCACGTAATCCCATTCACTTTCATTGAACCTTCTATCCCAGCATGTAATCCCATTCACTTTCATTGAACCTTCTATCCCAGCATGTAATCCCATTCACTTTCATTGAACCTTCTATCCCAGCATGTAATCCTATTCACTTTCATTGAACCTTCTATCCCAACATGT
>NW_013940501.1:0-272 GCF_000517525.1 Limulus polyphemus
TTCCTGAGTTTACATGTTAGAAACAATTAATCAGTATAAGAATCGCAAGTACCATTGCAAAATTTCATTATAAGAAATCAATTTCAAAATCGTGATAATATATGTTACATAGATTGAAGGGTTTCACCCAACCAATTAGCTGTAAACTTGAGGGTTAGTAACGTTACAATTATGGGTTCGATCCCGTTGGATAGCTTTGTACCTGACAATAAAGAAATCCAACCAACATAAATATTATGCTTACCCTAGTTAAAAGTATTAGAAGTGGTATT
>NW_013940502.1:0-289 GCF_000517525.1 Limulus polyphemus
AACAGAAAGCTGTATATCTGGCAACGAGCTTGAAGGGACAACCACTGGAAATACTTGGACAGTTGACAACAGCCGACAGAAACAACTATAGAACACTTGTGTCGGCTCTAGAACTCAGGTATGGAACCCAAAACCAGTCAGAAGTCTGCAGGGCCAGGTTCAGGACGAGAGTCCGTGCTAAAGGGGAGAGCCTGTAAGAGCTGGCACAGGACTTGGAGAGCATGGTATACAAGGCCTACCCAACTGCACCCACCCGATCTCCTCAAGTTGTTGCTGAGAGATCAGTTTG
>NW_013940503.1:0-518 GCF_000517525.1 Limulus polyphemus
TCGTTAAATCTTGTGTCTTTTTATTGACAGTACACAGTATCGTTAAATCTTGTGTCTTCTTATTGACAGTACACAGTTTTGTTAAATCTTGTGTCTTCTTATTGAAAGTACACAGTATGTTAAATCTTCTATCTTCTTATTGACAGTACGAAGTATCGTTAAATCTTGTGTCTTCTTTTTGAGAGTACACAGTATCGTTAAATCTTGTGTCTTTTTATTGATAGTACACAGTATTGTTAATTCTTGTGTTTCTTATTGAAAGTACACAGTATGTTAAATCTTCTGTCTTCTTATTGACAGTACGAAGTATCGTTAAATCTTGTGTCTTCTTATTGAGAGTACACAGTATCGTTAAATCTTGTGTCTTTTTATTGATAGTACACAGTATTGTTAAATCTTGTGTTTTCTTATTGACAGTACACAGTATCGTTAAAACTTCTGTCTTCTTATTGATAGTACACAATATCGTTAAATCTTGTGTCTTTTTATTGATAGTACACAGTATTGTTAAATCTTGT
>NW_013940504.1:0-576 GCF_000517525.1 Limulus polyphemus
AACAATACTGTGCACTCTCAATAAGAAGACTCAAGATTTAACAATACTGTGTACTGTCAATAAAAAGCACAAGATTTAACAATACTGTGTACTGTCAATAAGAAGACACAAGATTTAACAATACTTGTACTGTCAATAAGAAAACACAAGATTTAACAATACTGTGTACTCTCAATAAGAAGACTCAAGATTTAACAATATTGTGTACTGTGTACTACTGTGTACTGTCAGTATTGTTAAATCTTGTGTCTTTTTATTGAAAGTACACAGTATCGTTAAATCTTGTGTCTTCTTATTGACAGGACTTATTATTGTTAAATCTTGTGTTTTCTTACTTTAAATCTTCTGTTTTCTTACTGAGAGTACACATTATCGTTAAATCTTGTGTGTTCTTATTGATAGTACACAGTAGTTATAAATCTTGTGTCTTCTTATTGACAGTACACTTATTGACAGGACACATTATTGCTTGTGTCTTCTTTTTACAGTACACAGTATTGTTAAATATTGTGTCGTTATTTAACAATACTGTGTACTCTCAATAAGAAGACACACGATTTAGACCAATACTGTGTA
>NW_013940505.1:0-689 GCF_000517525.1 Limulus polyphemus
ACAGTACACAGTTTCGTTAAATCTCGTGTCTTCTTATTGATAGTACACAGTATCGTTAAATCTTGTGTCTTCTTATTGACAGTACACAGCGTTGTTAAAACTTGTGTCTTTTTATTGACAGTACACAGTATCGTTAAATCTTGTGGCTTGTTAGTGATAGTACACAGTATTGTTAAATCTTGTCTTCTTTTTGATAGTACATGGTATTATTTAATCTTGTGTCTTCTTATTGACAGTACACAGTATTCTTAAATCTTGTGTCTTCTTATTGACAGTACACAGTATTGTTAAATCTTGTGTCTTCTTATTGACAGTACACATAATCGTTAAATCTTGTGGCTTGTTATTGATAGTACACAGTATCGTTTACTATCAATAACAAGCTATAAGATTTGATACTGTGAAGATTTAACGTGTCTTCTTATTGACAGTTGTGTACTGTCAATAAGAAGACACAAGATTTAACGATACTGTGTACTATCAATAAGAAGACACGAGATTTAAGAATACTGTGTGTATCGTTAAATCTTGTGTCTTCTTATGACAGTACACAGTATTGTTAAATCTTGTGTCTTCTTATTGACAGTACACAGTATTGTTAAATCTTGTGTCTTCTTATTGACAGTACACAGTAATCGTTAAAATTCTTTGTCTTGTTATTGACAGTACACAGTAATTGTTAAATCTTA
>NW_013940506.1:0-407 GCF_000517525.1 Limulus polyphemus
CTGTCTTCTTATTGACAGCACACAGTATCGTTAAATCTTCTGTCTTCTTATTGACAGTACACAGTATCGTTAAATCTTCTGTCTTCTTATTGACAGTACACAGTATCGTTAAATCTTGTGTCTTCTTGTTGAGAGTACACAATATTGCTAAATCGTGTGTCTTCTTATTGAGAGTACACAGTATTGTTAAATCTTATGTCTTCTTATTGACAGTACACAGTATCGTTAAATCTTGTGTCTTCTTATTGACAGTACACATTATCGTTGAATATTGTGTCTTCTTATTGACAGTACACAGTATCGTTAAATCTTGTGTCTTCTTATTGACAGGACACATTATTGTTAAATCTTGTGTTTTCTTACTGACAGTACACATTATCGTCGAATATTGTCTCTTCTTATTCACA
>NW_013940507.1:0-249 GCF_000517525.1 Limulus polyphemus
GGTGTAACTCTAGTTACCGAATTTATAACCTCCACACTCATCTCTAGCGTTATTTGGTACAACAACTCCACGAACACCTAGGTGTAACTGTAGTTACCGAATTTGTAACCACCATAGTCATCTTTAGCGTTATTTGGTACAACAACTCCACGAACACTTCGGTGTAACTCTAGTTACCGAATTTATAACCACCATACTCATCTTTAGCCTTAATTGGTACAACTACTCCATAAAAACCAAGGTGTAACT
>NW_013940508.1:0-563 GCF_000517525.1 Limulus polyphemus
TGTATTGTTATAGGTTTAGGAGTACAGTTATCTATGAAACAAGTGTATTGTTATAGGTCTGGTAGTACAGTTATCTGTGAAACAAGTGTATTGTTATAGGTTTAGGAGTACAGTTATCTATGAAACAAGTGTATTGTTATAGGTCTAGTAGTACTGTTATCCAAGAAACGAGTGTATTGTTATAGGTCTGGTAGTACAGTTATCTATGAAACGATTGTATTGTTATATGTCTGTGAGTACAGTTATCAATGAAACAAGTGTATTGTTATAGGTCTGGGAGTACAGTTATGTATGAGACGAGTGTATTGTTATAGGTCTGGTAGTACAGTTATCTATGAAACAAGTGTATTGTTATAGGTCTGGTAGTACAGTTATCTATGAATCAAGTGTATTGTTATAGGTTTAGGAGTACAGTTATCTATGAAACAAGTGTATTGTTATAGGTTTGGGAGTACAGTTATTTATGAAATAAGTGTATTGTTATAGGTCTGGTAGTACAGTTATCTATGAAACAAGTGTATTGTTATAGGTTTAGGAGTACAGTTACCTATGAAACAAGTTTA
>NW_013940509.1:0-366 GCF_000517525.1 Limulus polyphemus
TATTACTAAAGATACTTGACCTGATTAAATACATATTTCCAAAGATACCTGACCTGATTAAATACATATTACTAAAGATACATGACCTGATTAAAATACATATTACTAAAGATACCTGATCTGATTGAAATACATATTACTAAATATACATGACCTGATTAAATACATATTACTAAAGATACCTGACCTGATTAAATACATATTTCCAAAGATACCTGACCTGACTAAATAACCATTACTAAAGATATATGACCTGATTAAATACATATTACTAAAGATACATGACCTGATTAAATACATATTACTAAATATACATGACCTGATTAAATACATATTACTAAAGATACCTGACTTGATTAAATACAT
>NW_013940510.1:0-596 GCF_000517525.1 Limulus polyphemus
GTTGCGTAGTAATATGCAGAGTTTTTCCTTCCTACTGTTTGTTTTAAAGGAGTTATGGAAGGTTTTGCGTTTTGTACCAGTACGTCGTTCCATTTGGACGGATCATCTCTAAATTTTGTATGAACGTTCGTTGCATACTTGCGTATTTACATGCAAAATCCTAGCCTTCTCTTGTCATTTTTGCAACTTTTCTGTTCATTTTGAGTTACTCTTTTATTGGCTTTTCTGAAAGCGTATGTGTACTGCAGTCCAAAAGCTTCTTACTGATTGTTTTTCGATTTCTTGTTACCAGAGGGTCCTAAATTGATGATTCTTCACCAAATTTGGTATGTAGGTACACTTTAACGTTGCCTAGTAATATGCAGAGTTTTACCTTCCTACTGTTTGTTTTAAAGGAGTTATGGAACGTTTTGCGTTTTGTACCAGTACTTTGTTCCATTTGGACGGATCTTCTCGAAATTTTTTCAAGAACGTTCGTTGCATACTTGCGAATTTACATGCAAAATTCTAGCCTTCTATTATCATTTTTGCGTCTTTTGTGGTCGTTTTATGTTACTCTTTTATTGGCTTTTCTGAAAGCTGTGTACTGCAGGAAG
>NW_013940511.1:0-409 GCF_000517525.1 Limulus polyphemus
CAGAAGATTTAACAATACTGTGTCCTGTCAATAAGAAGAAACAGGATTTAACAAAACTGTGTCCTGTAAATAAGAAGAAACATAATTTAACAATACTGTGTCCTGTCAATAAGAAGAAAAAGGATTTATCAATACTGTGTACTGTCAATAAGAAGACACAAGATTTAACGATACTGTGTACTATCATAACAAGTAATAAGATTTAATGATACTGTGTACTATCAATAACAAGCCACAAGATTTAAAGATAATGTGTACTGTCAGTAAAAAGACTCAAGATTTAACAATACTGAGTCCTGTCAATAAGAAGATACAGGATTTATCAATAATGTGTACTGTCAATAAGAAGACACAAGATTTAACAATACTGTGTCCTGTCAATAAGAGGATACAGGATTTATCAATACTG
>NW_013940512.1:0-293 GCF_000517525.1 Limulus polyphemus
TAGAAGACCACACACAATAAGAGAAGGTAGACATAGACGGATTTATAACAGAAGACCACACACAATAAGAGAAGGTAGACATAGACGGATTTATAACAGAAGACCACACACAACAAGAGAAGGTAGACATAGACGGATTTATAACAGAAGACCACACACAATAAGAGAAGGTAGACATAGACGGATTTATAACAGAAAACCACACACAACAAGAGAAGGTAGACATAGACGGATTTATAACAGAAGACCACACACAATAAGAGCTACCTTACATAGACGGATTTATAACAGAA
>NW_013940513.1:0-340 GCF_000517525.1 Limulus polyphemus
GAACGAAGTTCAGTTTATGACCTTACAGTATAGTCCTAGGGAACGAAATTCAGTTTATGACCTTACAGTATAGTCCTAGGGAACGAAGTTCAGTTTATGACCTTACAGTATAGTCCTATGGAATGAAGTTCAGTTTATGACCTTACCATATAGTCCTAAGGAACGAAATTCAGTTTATGACCTTACAGTATAGTCCTAGGGAACGAAATTCAGTTTATGACCTTACAGTATAGTCATAGGGAACGAAATTCAGTTTATGACCTTACAGTATAGTCCTAGGGAACGAAGTTCAGTTTATGACCTTACAGTATAGTCCTAGGGAACGAAATTCAGTTTATGA
>NW_013940514.1:0-349 GCF_000517525.1 Limulus polyphemus
ACACCTAGGTGTGACTCTAGTTACAGAATTTATAACCACCATACTAATCTTTAGCCTTACTTGGTAGAACTACTTTATGAACACCTAGGTATAACTCTAATTACAGAATTTATAACCACTATACTCATCTTTAGTCTTACTTGGTACAACTATTCCATGAACACTTAGGTTTAACTCTAGTTGCAGAATTTATAACCACCATACTCATCTTTAGACTTACTTGGTACAACTACTCCATGAACACTTAGGTGTAACTCTAATTACCGAATTTATAACCACCATACTCATCTTTAGCCTTAGTTGGTACAACTACTCCATCAACACCTAGGTGTAACTCTAGTTTCCGAAT
>NW_013940515.1:0-1245 GCF_000517525.1 Limulus polyphemus
AAGACAGAAGATTTAACGATAATGTGTACTGTCAGTAAGAAACACAAGATTTAACAATAATGTGTCCTGTGAATAAGAAGACAGAAGATTTAACGATACTGTGTACTGTCAATAAGAAGACACTAGATTTAACGATACTCTGTACTGTCAATAAGAAGACACAAGATTTAAAGATACTGTATACTGTCAATAAGAAGACACAATATTTAACGATACTGTGTACTGTCAATAAGAAGACACAAGATTTAACGATACTGTGTACTTTCAATAAGAAGACACAAGATAACAATATTGTGTTCTGCAATAAGAAGACACAAAAATCTTGTGTCTTCTTGTTGACAGTACACAGTATCGTTAAATCATCGATACTGTGTACTTTCAACAAAAAGACACAAGATTTAACGATACTGTGTACTGTCAATAAGAAGACAAAAGATTTAACGATACTGTGTACTTTCAATAAGAAGACACAAGATTTAACGATACTGTGTACTGTCAATAAGAAGACACAAGATATAACTATACTGTGCACTGTTCATAAGAAGACACAAGATTCAACGATAATGTGTACTGTCAATAAGAAGACACAAGATTTAAAGATACTGTGTACTGTCAATAAAAAGACACAAGATTTAACGATACTGTGTACTGTCAATAAAATACTGTGTATTGTCAATAAGAAGACACAAGATTTAACAATAGTGTGTACTGTCAATAAGAAGACACAAGATTTATAAATACTGTGTACTATCAATAAGAACACACAAGATTTCACGATAATGTGTACTGTCAGTAAGAAAACAGAAGATTTAACAATAATGTGTCCTGTCGTCTTCTTATTGACAGTACACAGTATTGTTAAATCCTGTGTCTTCTTATTCAAAGTACACAGAAAATATTCAACGATAATGTGTACTGTCAGTAAGAAAACACAATATTTAACAATAATGTGTCCTGTCAATAAGAAGACAGAAGATTTAACGATACTGTGTACTGTCAATAAGAAGACACAAGATTTAACGATACTGTGTACTGTCAATAAGAAGACACAAGATTTAACGATACTGTGTACTTTGAATAAGAAGACACAAGATATAACAATACTGTGTACTGTCAATAAGAAGACACAAGATTTAACGATACTGTGTACTTTCAATAAGAAGACACAAGATTTAACGATACTGTGTACTGTCAATAAGAAGACACAAGATTTAACAAAACTGTGTACTGTCAATAAGAAGACAC
>NW_013940516.1:0-249 GCF_000517525.1 Limulus polyphemus
GATAATGTGTACTGTCAGTAAGAAAACACAAGGTATAACAATAATGTGTCCTGTCAGTAAGAAAACACAAGATTTAACAATAATGTGTCCTGTCAATAAGAAGACACAAGATTTTACTATACTGTGTACTGTCAATAAGAAGACACAAGATTTAACGATACTGTGTACTGTCAATAAGAAGACACAAGATATAACGATACTGTGTACTTTCAATAAGAAGACACAAGATTTAACAAAACTGTGTACTGT
>NW_013940517.1:0-249 GCF_000517525.1 Limulus polyphemus
ATCTATATTATGACCAGTTAGACCAGTACAATACTATATCTGTATTATCACCAGTTAGACCAGTACGATACTGTATCTATATTATCACCAGTTAGACCAGTACAATACTATATCTGTATTATCACCAGTTAGACCAGTACGATACTATATCTATATTATCACCAGTTAGACCAGTACAATAATATATCTATATTATCATCAGTTAGACCAGTACGATAGTATATCTGTATTATCACCAGTTAGACCAGT
>NW_013940518.1:0-607 GCF_000517525.1 Limulus polyphemus
GCAGAACAGGAGAAAGACCAAGATTGAAGCCAATAATTGATTTTCTGAAAGCAAGTGTTTTGCACCCTGCTTGGGAGAAAGTGTCTAGTCTAAGCCCTGTGACAAAGAACTATTGGGCACAATGGGACCAGTTGAAACTTGACGATGGTATTCTTCTCCGGAGATGAGAAAGTGACGACCTGGCAAATGGTTATACCAAGGAAATTACGGGAAGTTGTGTTGCGTCAATACCATGATACTGTAACAGGAGAACATCTCGGAGTTAAGAAAACCTTGAGACACCTACGGCACAGATTTTACTGGATAGGTATGAGACAAGATGTGGAAGAATGGTGCAGAACATGCAGTACATGTTGTGCTAAAAGGGGACTCAAGCATAAGGGACGTGCTCCAATGAAGTTATATCAAGTTGTTGCACCAATGGAAAGAGTAGCCATCGACATTGCTGGTCCTCTGCCCCAAACTCGTGCTGGAAACAAATACATTTCTGTGGTGATGGATTATTTCACCAAGTGGCCTGAGGCATATGCAATACCAAATCAGAAAGCTACAACTGTAGCTTCGGCTATTAGTGACTTTGTCTTCAGATTTGGTATACTATATGAAC
>NW_013940519.1:0-380 GCF_000517525.1 Limulus polyphemus
ACAAAATTCTAGATTATTAGTTTTAGTTTTACGATTTTTGTGGTCGTTTTATGTTACTCTTTTTATGGCTTCTTGAAATCGTATGTGTACTGCACTGCAGCTTTTTGTTACCGATTGTTTCTCGATTTCTTGTTACTAGAGGTTCCTGAATTGATTGTTCTTAACCAAATTTGGTATGTAGGTACATTTTATCGTTGCGCAGTTACATGAAGAATTTCACCTTTCCACTATTCGTTTTAAGGAAGTTATGGGAAGGTTTTGCGTTTTGTACCAGTACTTCGTTTCATTTGGACTAATCTTCTCGAATTTTTTTTGAACGTTCGTTGCGTACTTGCGTATTTACATGCAAAACTCTAGGTTCATGTTATCATTCTGGCGAC
>NW_013940520.1:0-834 GCF_000517525.1 Limulus polyphemus
TTAGGTCCTATGTAATCCAGTCGGTCTTAAACAAACACGTGCAGATATGTTGTAAATATATGAGTTAATTACTAAACTGGCTACAGACTAAAGTCAACAGTGGGTCATAGAACGATAATTGTTATTGGATCTATTTAATCCACTCGGTTTTGAGGAAAGAAATGAAGATATGTTGTAAATAGATGAGTTAATAAAAACATTGTCTGTAGAATAAAGTGAACAGTGGGTCATAGAACGATACTAGGTATTTACTCATATAATTACAATATATCTACATGTGTTTGTTTATGACCGACTGGATTAAGTAGCACCCAATAGCTAGTATCGTTCTATGACATACTGTTGACTTTAGTCTGCAGCCAGTTTGTTAATTAACTCAAATATTTACAACATATCTACATGTGTTTGTTTCAGACCGACTGGATTAAATAGGACCCAATAGCTAGTATCGTTCTATCACCCACTGTTGACTTTAGTCTGCAGCCAGTTTGTTAATTAACTCATATATTTACAACATATCTACACGGGTTTGTTTTAAACCGACTGTATTAAATAGGACCTAATAGCTACTATTGTTATATGACCCACTGTTGACTTGAGTCAGCAGCTAATGTGTTAATTAACTCATATATTTACAAAATATCTACATGTGTTTCCTTAAGTCCGACTGGATTAAATAGGACCAAATAGCTAGTATCGTTCTCTGACCCACTGATGACTTTAGTCTGCAGCCATTGTGTTTATTAACTCATATATTTACAACATATCTACATGTGTTTGTTTAACACCGACTGGATTAAATAGGACCCAATTAACAAACTGGTTGCAGACTAA
>NW_013940521.1:0-427 GCF_000517525.1 Limulus polyphemus
ATAGTGCTACTGAATTAGTTTATAACCCACTACTTGTACATGTCTTTACCATGGAATAGTGCTACCAAATTAGATTAGAACCCACTACTTTTACATGTCATTACCATGGAATAGTGCTACCGAATTAGTTTATAACCCATTACTTGTGCACGTCTTTACCATAGAATAGTGCTACCGAATTAGTTTAGAACCCACTACTTTTACACATCTTTACCATGGAATAGTGCTACCAAATTAGTTTAGAACCCACTACTTTTACATGTCTTTACCATGGAATAGTGCTACCGAATTAGTTTATAACCCACTACTTGTACACGTCTTTACCATAGAATAGTGCTACTGAATTTGTTTAGAACCCACTATTTGTACAGGTCTTTACCATGGAATAGTGCTACCTAATTAGTTTAGAACCCACTATTTGTACACG
>NW_013940522.1:0-479 GCF_000517525.1 Limulus polyphemus
GCCCAATAGTGTTTTATCACAGGGCTTAGACTAGACACCTTCTCCCAAGCAGGGCGCCAAACACTTATTTTTGGGAAATCCATTATAGGCTTCAAATCTTGGTCCTTCTCCTGTTCTGCTTTGATATCTGTATTTAGTTCCACTTCATCATCATCAACTTTTTCAGTTGGCTTGACTTCAGCCCAATGACACCTAATTAGTTCAACCTCTCTTTTAACAGTTACCGTAACTTGGCCTTTGTTGTTCCCAAACATCATTTTATCAAAATCAATTACAAATTTTCTCGGTAGTAGATAGTCCAATCCTAATATGCATTCGTCTTCAATGTCAGCCAAGTATACTTTCTGTCTGTCCTTTATGCCCATGAGCTCAATAGTCACCCACACTGGTCCCCACAATCTTGTAGAATGTCCTGTCACACCACAAAGCTTCTCTATGGCTTCTGGTACTCCTTCGTGATTTAACACCTTGATGCTCAC
>NW_013940523.1:0-355 GCF_000517525.1 Limulus polyphemus
GTCAATAAGAATACACAAGATTTAACGATACTGTGTACTGTCAATAAGAAGACACAAGATTTAACGATACTGTGTACTGTCAATAAGAAGACACAAGATTTTACGATACTGTGTACTGTCAATAAGAAGACACAAGATTTAACAATAATGTGTACTGTCAATAAGAAGACACAAGATTTAACGATACTGTGTATTGTCAATAAGAAGACACAAGATTTAACTATACTGTGTACTGTCCATCAGAAGACCAAGATTTATCAATACTGTGTACTGTCAATAAGAAGACACAAGATTTAACGATACTGTGTACTGTCAATAAGAAGACACAAGATTTAACGATACTGTGTACTGTCAA
>NW_013940524.1:0-340 GCF_000517525.1 Limulus polyphemus
GGTGTCATGATATGTTGTGATAGATGGTATCATGATGTGATGTGATAGATGGTATCATGATGTGATGTGATAGATGGTATCATGATATGATGTGATAGATGTTATCATGATATGATGTGATAGATGGTGTCATGATGTGATGTGATAGATGGTGTCATGATGTGATGTGATAGATGGCGTCATGATATGTTGTGATAGATGGTATCATGATGTGATGTGATAGATGGTGTCATGATGTGATGTGATAAATGGTATCATGATGTATTGTGATAGATGGTATCATGATGTGATGTGATAGATGGTGTCATGATATGTTGTGATAGATAGTATCATGATGTGA
>NW_013940525.1:0-586 GCF_000517525.1 Limulus polyphemus
GTAGACAATATACTCTACAAGTTATTAGAATTGTTTTCCAGTAGACGGTATACTCTACAAGTTATTAGAATTGTTTTCCAGTAGACAATATACTCTACAAGTTATTAGAATTGTTTTCCAGTAGACGATATACTCTACAAGTTATTAGAATTGTTTTCCAGTAGACGATATACTCTACAAGTTATTAGAATTGTTTTCCAGTAGACGGTATACTCTACAAGTTATTAGAATTGTTTTCCAGTAGACAGTATACTCTACAAGTTATTAGAATTGTTTTCCAGTAGACAGTATACTCTACAAGTTATTAGAATCGTTTTCCAGTAGACAGTATACTCTACAAGTTATTAGAATTGTTTTCCAGTAAACAATATATTCTACAAGTTATTAGAATTGTTTTCCACTAAACAATATATTCTACAAGTTATTATAATGTTTTCCAGTAGACAATATATTCTACAAGTTATTAGAATTGTTTTCCAGTAGACAATATATTCTACAAGTTATTAGAATTGTTTTCCAGTAGACAGCATACTCTACAAGTTATTAGAATTGTTTTCTACTAAACAATATATTCTACAAGTTAATA
>NW_013940526.1:0-551 GCF_000517525.1 Limulus polyphemus
CCAATCTGTAAATGAAAGAAAAGAAAACATCATTTAAATCTTATAAATGTAAATAAATGTCTGATATTCCCCAGAATGCATAAAAGTTAACCTTTTTACTACATTTTCTGGTTGACCATCCCTCTCCATGTTGCTGTGTGTCCACAAAAAGTCTCCCGATTTGGCACCTCTCGCTGTTAACAGGTATAAAAATGTCTTCTATATACCAATATGCACTGCAGAAATTAAATTGTTTGTTTGAAGTTAAGTACAAAGCACAACAATGGACTATTTGTGCACTGCTCACCACGGGTATCAAAACCCAGTTTCTAGCGTTGTAAGTCCGCAGACATACCGCTGTGCCACTGGGGAGCCAGAAATTAAATAATGAGTAAAAATAATCATACCCAGAGTTTCTTATAATTATATTTAGGATTGAATTAGTCATCTACATTACCTGTTAAAAATTAAACGTACGCCCTTGAATTCTTCTCAATGTGGATGCGGTAGCATTTTGTGTATTTACTTCACCCCTTATTGAACTGTTTAGAAACACGTTGTTTAATGCTACA
>NW_013940527.1:0-450 GCF_000517525.1 Limulus polyphemus
TGTAACTACTTCTATATAAATATAATAGTACTGTCTGTTGTATGTCTATGTAACTACTTCTCTATAAATATAATAGTACTGTATGTTTTATGTCCGTGTAACTACTTCTATATAAATATAATAGTACTGTCTGCTGTATATCCATGTAACTACTTCTATATAAATATAATAGTACTGTTTGTTGTATGTCCATGTAACTACTTCTATATAAATATAATAGTACTGTCTGTTGTATGCCCATGTAACAAACTTCTATATAAATATAATGGTACTGTCTGTTGTATGTCCATGTAACTACTTCTATATAAATATAATGGTACTGTCTGTTGTATGTCCATGTAACTACTTCTATATAAATATAATGGTACTGTCTGTTGTATGTCCATGTAACTACTTCTATATATTTATAACAGACAGTACTATTTGGACATACTTGTAACTACTTCTATA
>NW_013940528.1:0-857 GCF_000517525.1 Limulus polyphemus
CACACACACATATATATAAAAGCCCATGACTGTATGATTTAATCAAATATTACTTCACTGGTCGAATAAAACTGGTGTCTCTTAATTCTACGACATAAATACCAATAAAAGTTGCGTCTGTTTTCTACAACATTAGTCAGTCATAAACAGTTTACACTTGGAATTAGGCTGTTTGTAAGGTAGCCTTGCTGGTACACAATGCTTCACAATAACTATCGCTTGCAATAATCAGGACAACCTGTATTTGCACCTGCCATATCATATAAACACATCGATGCAGTTTAGTGTATAAACCTACCATAACACTTTCACCTCTTTACTTAACCTCTCCTGGAACCTGAATTACTTTTAAATCTTAGTGTATTGATCATTTCAATCATATGTTCAAATAAATGTCATCAACTTAGGTGGACAAGAGAAAAACTAAACTCATAGCAATAGATTAAATAACGAACGAAAAGTTACTAAACACGACATTCAACACACACTTTAAATACATTAATAAAACACAATAACATAAGAAAGTGGAATATAGTACTAGAAACTAACCACGCCTCCCAGTGGTACAGCGGTATGTCTGCGGACTTATAACGCTAGAAAACGGGTTTCGATAACCGTGGTGGGCAGAGCACAGATAGCCCATTGTGTAGCATTGTGTATAACTACAAACAAACAATCACATTGCACGTGAAGTAATAAAACAATAAACCAAAATCTATCACCACATCATAGTATTACACAATATATTACAATTGACAAACATATAAATCATATTTTAACATACACATTCCAGTAGCCAGTATACAATGATTTACCCGAGGATAAGGCAAACGTATACTAACTTAAAATTTTGACTT
>NW_013940529.1:0-433 GCF_000517525.1 Limulus polyphemus
CATAAGATATTACCTAATCAAGAGTAAAACTGAGTTACTCGGGACTACTGTATAAGATATTACCTAATCAAGAGTAATCCTGAGTTACTCGGGCGCTACTGTATAAGATATTACCTAATCACGAGTAAAATGAGTTAATCGGGGGCTACTGTATAAGATATTAACTAATCAAGAGTAAAACTGAGTTACTCGGGGGCTACTTTATAAGATATTACTTAATCAAGAGTAAAACTGAGTTACTCGGGGGCTACTTTATAAGATATTACTTAATCAAGAGTAAAACTGAGTTACTCGGGGTCTACTGTATAAGATATTACCTAACCAAAAGTATAACTGAGTACCTCGGGCTACTGTATAAAATATTACCTAGTCAAGAGTAAAGCTGAGTTACTCGGGGCTACTAAATAAGATATTACCTAATCAAGAGTAAAGC
>NW_013940530.1:0-504 GCF_000517525.1 Limulus polyphemus
ATAGATTATTGCTATTTTGAAATAAATTCTTAGACTTATTTTTATTATAATATAGAACAGCAACTAAAGAAGTAAAGCAAACAATTATCTCTTCTAGTTACGACCTTTGCACTCGGTTGCTGCTTTACATAGGTTACTAAGCTATTAAAAATTTGCATGTGGAGGATATGAAACAAAATATTTTTTGTTAGGTTTTATATATACATTTGAATAACTAAAAAAATCATAAATTAGTATATTAATACCATAAAATTCCACTATAATTTATCAAGCTTAATAACTAAGATGTATTTTAGTCTAAAAAATATGAAATTTCGAGCAGACTAAAGACACACCATACCACATTGAATTATTGGTTCAAAAGAAAAAAATGATGCCAAATGATGAGAAAGCCATTAGGGGGACATTCTGAGCTTCCGATTGGTTATTCCTGTCATATATAGGAGTAAGCGTATATAAGGAAGCATTTCCAAAAATGGAAATAGGTGGGCAGGGTGCCACTGT
>NW_013940531.1:0-397 GCF_000517525.1 Limulus polyphemus
AATATCTTTAAATCTTTTGGCTTTTTAGTGATAGTACACAGTATTGTTAATTCTTGTGGCTTGTTAGTGATAGTACAAATTATTCTTATATCTTGTGTCTTCTTATTGACAGTACACAGTATCGTAAATCTTGTGTCTTCTTATTGACAGTACACACTATCGTTAAATCTTGTGTCTTCTTATTGACAGTACACAGTATCTTTAAATCTTTTGTCTTGTTAGTGATAGTACACAGTATTGTTAATTCTTGTGGCTTGTTAGTGATAGTACACAGAGTATCTTTAAATCTTTTGGCTTGTTAGTGATAGTACACAGTATTGTTAATTCTTGTGGCTTGTTAGTGATAGTACACAGTATTCTTATATCTTGTGTCTTCTTATTGACAGTACAGAGTATT
>NW_013940532.1:0-1858 GCF_000517525.1 Limulus polyphemus
CCCTTGATGTAAGACTTTCAAAATAAAGATCCTTTTATGAAAATTCCCAATAGTTATTTCCTAATCTCTTCTCAAAATTTCGGTTAGTGTCGATTTTACTCTTGTTGTTTTTTGTCCTCAATTGTATAATAAAGAAAGAAGAGCTTTAAGAATAACATAATTCAAACAAAATTCCAACATATAAGAGGCCATGACGTCTTCTTATCAAATAAACTCAAACTTTTGGATTGTTTTTATCTGCGTTTGCGAAAGTTAATTTTTTTAGCATTTATAATGACATAATGTTTTTCGTCAATGCTATAATGTCTCAATTTTTAGTTTTCCGACGAAATAAGCACTATCGGATATTTTTCCATTAATATTGCGTCAAAAAACAATTTTTTCCATTTTCTTAAAAAACTCATATTTTCACCAAAAACCAAAGGCTAAAGCCCATGTTTTTTGCCATATTTTGAAAAAAAGTTGTTTTTCTTCATATTTCAATACAAAGATGCCATTATGAAATAACTATTGGGAATTTTCATAAAAGGATCTCTATTTTGAATGTCTTACATCAAGAAAAAAACAAGAAGAGTTAAATCGACAAAATCGAAATTTGGATAAGAGGAAAATTCCCAATAGTTATTTCATAATCTCTTATCCAAATTTCGATTTATGTCGATTTTACTCTTCTTGTTTTTTTGTCTTCAATTGTATAATAAACAAAGAAGAGCGTTTGAATGATGTTATTCTTAAAGCTCTTCTTTGTTTATTATACAATTGAAGACAAAAAAACAAGAAGAGTAAAATCGACATCAAATCGAAATTTGGATAAGAGATTATGAAATAAAATTCCAACATATAAAAGGCCATGACGTCTTCTTATCAAATAAACTCCACCTTTTGGAAAAAAATTAACTTTCGCAAATTCAGACAAAAACACTGACGAAAAACATTATGTCACTATAAATGCTCATCTTTGTATTGAAATATGAAGAAAAACAATTTTTTCAAAATTTGGCAAAAAATATGGGCTATAGCCTTTGGTTTTTGGTGAAAATATGAGTTAGTGTCGATTTTACTCTTGTTGTTTTTTTGTCTTCAATTGTATAATAAACAAAGAAGAGCTTTAAGAATAACATCATTCAAACAAAATTCCAACATATAAAAGGCCATGACGTCTTTTTATCAAATAAACTCCATCTTTTGGATTGTTTTTATCTGGGTTCGCCAAAGTTAATTGTTTTTAGAATTTATAGTGACATAATGTTTTTCGTCAATGTTATAATGTCTCAATTTTTAGTTTTACAACGAAATAAGCACTATCGGATATTTTTCCATTAATTTTGCGTCAAAAAAACACTTTTTTCCATTTTCCAAAAAAACTCATATTTTCACCAAAAAGCAAAGGCTATAGCCAATGTTTTTTACAATTGAAGACAAAAAAACAACAAGAGTAAAATCGACACTAACCGAAATTTGTATAAGAGATTATGAAATAACTATTGGGAATTTTCATAAAGGATCTCTATTTTGAAAGTCTTACATCAAGGGTATAATAAAAAAAGAAGGACTTGAAGAATAACATCATTCAAACAAAATTCCAACATATAAAAGGCCATGACGTCTTTTTATCAAATAAACTCAATCTTTTGGATTGTTTTTACCTGGGTTTGCAAAAGTTAATTGTTTTTAGAATTTATAGTGACATAATGTTTTTCGTCAATGTTATAATGTCTCAATTTTGAGTTTTCCGACGAAATAAGCATTATCGGATATTTTTCTATTAATTTTCCGTCAAAAAAAACACGTTTTTCCATTTTCCAAAAAAACTCATATTTTCACCAAAAACCAAAGGCCATGTTTTTTCCAAATTTTG
>NW_013940533.1:0-384 GCF_000517525.1 Limulus polyphemus
TGCTATAAACTTCGGAAGCTACAACTGTGATTGTTATAAAGCTTATCAATTGGAAAACTTCAGATATTTGACCAGGAGCATTTACAAAGTTTGAACATTACAAATCACGTAACTTCAGTGGATTTTTAAAGGCCATTAGTATGTTTACGAAAACATTATATAACTTCATCGCAGAAAAATCGGCGTGTGTGGTTGGAGAATAACGAAGGACAAAGCTAACTAGTTCCCCATCAATCGAATCGTACCTACCATCAACTTGTAATTAACTCGCTCATCGTGAAACCTCGATACGATATCAAAGAAGTTCCAGACAAGAAAGAAGACTTTATACTGTTTGTAATAACTGTTATTGTAAATTCCATTGTTGTTTGTATATCAAAACAT
>NW_013940534.1:0-492 GCF_000517525.1 Limulus polyphemus
TGTACCGTAAACACTTAAACTTGTATTGTTACGTAATCTGAATTTTCTAGAAGGCCTCCACCCGCCTATAAATATAACCAACGCGACGCGCCGAAGGAGAATATCTGTTATTAGTTTGCTATAGTCAGTGTGTTATACACTTCGGAAGCTATAACTGTGATTGTTATAACGCTTATCAATCGGATAACTTCAGATATTTGACCAGGAATATTTATAAAGTTCGAACATTACAAACCATTTAACTTCAGTGGATTCTCATCGGACATTTGTATTTTTACGAAAACATTACATAACGTCACCGGTGGAAAACCCGGTGTGTGTGTGGCTGATAAATAACGAAGGACAAAGCTAGCTAGCGTCCCGTTAATCAAGTGAATTATACTTACGTCAACTCGTTATCAACCCACTCATCGTGAGCCCTCGATAAGATATCGAAAAAGTTCCAGATTAGAAGGAGGACTTTATATTACTTATAAGTTTGTGAAACTTTTG
>NW_013940535.1:0-727 GCF_000517525.1 Limulus polyphemus
GACAATACATAGTATTGTTAAATATTGTGTCTTCTTATTGAGAGTACACAGTATTGTTCAATCTTTTGTCTTCTTATTGACAGTACACAGTATAGTTAAATCTTATGTCTTCTTACTGACAGGACACATTATTGTTAAATCTTGTGTTTTCTTACTGACAGTACACAGTATCGTTAAATCTTGTGTCTTCTTATTGACAGTACACATTATTGTTAAATCTTGTGTCTTCTTATTGACAGGACATATTATTGTTAAATCTTGTGTTTTCTTACTGACAGTACACATTATCGTTGAATACTGTGACTTCTTATTGACAGTACACAGTATTGTTAAATATTGTGTGTTCTTATTGATAGTACACAGTATTTATAAATCTTGTGTCTTCTTATTGACAGAACACAGTATTGTTAAATCTTTTGTCTTCTAATTGACAGTACACAGTATTGTTAAATCTTGTGTCTTTTTATTGACAGTACACAGTATCGTTAAATCTTGTGTTTTCTTATTGATAGTACACAGTATTGTTAAATCGTGTGTCTACTTATTGACAGTTCACAGTATTGTTAAATCGTGTGTCCTCTTATTGACAATACACAGTTTTGTTAAATCTTGTGTCTTCTTATTGACAGTAAACAGTATCGTAAAATCTTGTGTCTTCTTATTGACAGGACACATTATTGTTAAATCTCGTGTTTTTTTACTGACTAGTACACATTATCGTTGAATA
>NW_013940536.1:0-451 GCF_000517525.1 Limulus polyphemus
CATATACAACATCTGTATAAAGATATTTAGTGACTATAAACATTGTTTGGTACAAAACGACCTACACCATTTGTATCAAGATATTTAGTGACTATAAACATTGTTTGGTTTCAAACCACATACAACATATCTATAAAGATATTTAGTGACTATAAACATTGTTTGGTATCAAACTACCTACAACATCTATATAAAGATATTTATTGACTATAAACATTGTTTGATATAAAACCATCTACAACATCTAAATAAAGATATTTAGTGACTTTCAACATTCTTTGGTATTAAACCACCTACACCATCTATATAAAGATAATAAGTGACTATAAACATTGTTTTGTATCAAACCACTTATACCATCTGTATAAAGATAATTAGTGGTATCAAACCTTCTACGACATCTGTATCAAGATATTTAGTGACTATAAACATTGTTTGGTATCAAACTACC
>NW_013940537.1:0-248 GCF_000517525.1 Limulus polyphemus
AAGATACAGGATTTATCAATACTGTGTTCTGTCAATAAGAAAACAAGATTTAACAATACTATGTACTGTCAATAAGAAGACAGAAGATTTAACGATACTATGTACTGTCAATAAGAAGACAGAAGATTTAACGATACTATGTACTGTCAATAAGAAGACATAAGATTTAACAATACTGTGTACTCTCAATAAGAAGACACAATAGATAACAATACTTTTTACTCTCAATAAGAAGATACAGGATTTAT
>NW_013940538.1:0-615 GCF_000517525.1 Limulus polyphemus
TATTACAGTAAGATACTACATCCTAATGTTGATAGTATATTATAATCAACTAGTATTACAGTAAGATACTACATTCTAATGTTGATAGTATATTATAATCAACTAGTATTACAGTAAGATACTACATTCTAATGTTGATAGTATATTATAATCAACTAGTATTACAGTAAGATATTACATCCTAATGTTGATAGTATATTCTAATCAACTAGTATTACAGTAAGATACTACATCCTAATGTGGATAGTATATTATAATCAACTAGTATTACAGTAAGATACTACATCCTAATGTTGATAGTATATTCTAATCAACTAGTATTACAGTAAGATACTACATCCTAATGTTGATAGTATATTCTAATCATCTAGTATTACAGGAAGATACTACATCCTAATGTAGATAGTATATTATAATCAACTAGTATTACAGTAAGATACTACATTCTAATGTTGATAGTATATTCTAATCAACTAGTATTACAGGATGATACTACATTCTAATGTTGATAGTATATTATAATCAACAAGTATTACAGTAAGATACTACATCCTAATGTAGATAGTATATTATAATCAACTAGTATTACAGGAAAATACTACATCCTAATGTGGA
>NW_013940539.1:0-851 GCF_000517525.1 Limulus polyphemus
GTCGAATAACTACTATTAATTACATGTTGGTCTAATAACTACTATTAACTACATGTTGGTTTAATAACTACTATTAACTAAATGTTGGTCTAATATCTGTTATTAACTACATGTTGGTCTAATATTACTATTAACTACATGTTTGTTTAATAACTACTATTAACTACATATTGTTCTAATAACTATTATTAACTAAATGTTGGATTAATGATTATTATTAACTACATGTTGGTCTAATAACTACTATTAACTAAATATTGGTCTAATATCACTATTAACTACATGTTGGTCTAATAACTACTATTAACTAAATATTGGTCTAATATCACTATTAACTACATGTTGGTCTAATAACTACTATAAACTACATATTGCTCTAATAGCTGTTATTAACTACATGTTGGTTTAATAACTACTATTAAAAAAAGGTTGGTCTATAACTATTATTAACTAAATGTTGGTTTAATAACTATTATTAACTAAATGTTGGTCTAATAACTACTATTAACTAAATGTTGGTATAATAACTATTATTAAATAAATTTTGGTCTAATAACTATTATTAACTACATGTTTATCTAATAACTACTATTAACTAAATGTTGGTATAATAACTATTATTAAATAAAAGTTGGTCTAATAACTACTATTAACTACATGTTGGTCTAATAACTACTATTAACTAAATGTTGGTCTAAAACCTATTATTAACTACATGTTGATCTAATAACTACTATTAAATAAATGTTGGTCTAATAACTAAAATGTTGGTTTAATAACTACTATTAACTAAATGTTGGTCTAATAACTATTATTAACTAAATGTTGGTCTAATAACTACTATTAACTAC
>NW_013940540.1:0-408 GCF_000517525.1 Limulus polyphemus
CTACATGCCAAAATTGGAGAAGAACTATCAATTCAGTATCCTCTGGTAACAACAAATCGATTAACAATCAGTAACCAAAAGCTTCAGTTCAGTACAAAAACGCCTTTCGGCAAGCCAATAAAGGAGAAACATAAAGCGATCACGAAAATCGTAATAGTAATACTAGAAAGTTAGAATTTTGTATGTAAATGCTCAAGGTTTCCACGAACCTTCATATGAAATTTGAAGAAGATTCGTCTAAATGGGACGAAGTACCGGTACAAAACGCAAAACCTTCCATAACTCCCTTAAAACGAATAGTAGGAAGGTGAAACTATGCATGTAATTACTCAACGATAAAGTTGTCCTACATCCCAAAATTGGAGAAGAACTATACAATTCAGGACACTCTAGTAACAAGTAATCGAG
>NW_013940541.1:0-431 GCF_000517525.1 Limulus polyphemus
CAGCAGCAGTCAAATTGAAGTGTGAGACACTGCGGAACAGCAGCAGTCAAGTTGAAGTGTGAGACACTGCGGAACAGCAGCAGTCAAGTTGAAGTGGGTAACACTGCAGAACAGCAGCAGTCAAGTTGAAGTGTGAGACACTGCGGAACAGCAGCAGTCAAGTTGAAGTGCGAGACACTGCGGAACAGCAGCAGTCAAGTTGAAGTGTGAGACACTGCGGAACAGCAGCAGTCAAGTTGAAGTGGGAGACACTGCGGAACAGCAGCAGTCAAGTTGAAGTGGGAGACACCAGAACAGCAGCAGTCAAGTTGAAGTGCGAGACACTGCGGAACAGCAGCAGTCAAATTGAAGTGTGAGACACTGCGGAACAGCAGCAGTCAAGTTGAAGTGTGATACACTGCGGAACAGCAGCAGTCAAGTTGAAGTGTGAT
>NW_013940542.1:0-336 GCF_000517525.1 Limulus polyphemus
AATAACTAGGATTAAGCTATAAATACACTAATAACAGTAAATACCAAAGGAAAACATGCTATTTCATACTTACAGAAAATACATTAAAGGAAGTATTACTACAAAAACAATAAATATTACAATAAACATGTTAAAAAGGTAATTGACGAGAACAAATTGGAAACGACATAAACACTTGAAAAATTAGCTAGATATATATATTTCTGAAAACGACTTTCCAAATGCGCCAACAAAGATGTAGACGCTGGAAACATTCTTAAACGATAATTACCTAAAGTGCACATGGTGTGTTTTTACTTTGCAAATTTCCACTCAGACAAGCAACTACGTAAAATA
>NW_013940543.1:0-492 GCF_000517525.1 Limulus polyphemus
ATAAATACAAAATAGGAAACTGTTAGATTTTCTATATTTTCTAATATACAGCTTGAATGCTGAGGAAAAGACAGTTCTCACAATATACCATGTTAACGGATGTATGTTGGAAGACCTGGTGGTGTACATTGTTACATCCAAAAGAATTATTTGAAACAAACAACTAAATTACCAAGACGTACAGGTGAATACCGGATTAGTGAATGAAACATCCTATAGGACAAACTTCCAATTCATACAGACGTGACTATTATGAAATTATATATATCTATATAATAGTACATGAACTTCAGTCCTTACAGATAAGACGGATTTCTTTTAGTTCATCCAAGATGGGATCACTTTTCACAATACATACACGTTTCTCTAGGATCAGAATTGGTGTAACTTCTTTTTCTTCCGAACAGTTTTCTCAGCCAAATTCCGTTGCTTTTCACGTGTTTCCATTAATATAGCAGTGTGGCATTTTTTTTTGTTAGGACGTTTTCTTTT
>NW_013940544.1:0-564 GCF_000517525.1 Limulus polyphemus
ACAGTACACAGTATTGTTAAATCTTGTGTCTTCTTATTGAGAGTACACAGTATCGTTAAATCTTATGTCTTCTTATTGAAAGTACACAGTATCGTTAAATCATGTGTCTTCTTATTGACAGTACACAGTATCGTTAAATCTTGTGTTTTCTTATTGACAGTACACAGTATCGTTAAATCTTGTGTCTTCTTATTGACAGTACACAGTATTGTTAAATCTTGTGTCTTCTTATTGACAGTATACAGTATCGTTAAATCTTTTATCTTCTTATTGACAGTACACAGTATAGTTAAATCTTGTGTCTTCTTATTGACAGTACACAGTATCGTTAAATCTTGTGTCTTCTTATTGACAGTACACAGTTTTGTTAAATCTTGTTTCTTCTAATTGAAACTACACAGTATCGTTAAATCTTGGGTGTTCTTATTGACAGTACACAGTATCGTTGAATCTTGTGTGTTCTTATTGATAGTACCCAGTATTTATAAATCTTGTGTCTTCTTATTGACAGTACACAGTATTGTTAAATCTTGTGTCTTCTTATTGACAGTACACAGTATTGTT
>NW_013940545.1:0-248 GCF_000517525.1 Limulus polyphemus
GTTTATCAACAATTACAATATAAAGACTAATGTTAAAATCTATTTACCAACAAATATGATAGAAAGGACTATCGTTAAATTCTGTTTATCAACAATTACAATATAAAGACTAATGTTAAAATCTATTTACCAACAAATATGATAGAAAGGACTATTGTTAAAATCTGTTTATCAACAATTACAATATAAAGACTAATGTTAAAATCTGTTTATCAACAATTACAAAATAAAGACTAATGTTAAAATCT
>NW_013940546.1:0-1201 GCF_000517525.1 Limulus polyphemus
TGTAAACACAGCATCAAATTCCCAGCACACTCAGCCAAATTACAACATGCTACACTCAGGAAAAATGCTCATGCAAATAAGTTTCTAATTTTCTCATTTAACTTTCTTTTATAACAATAAATAAATAAATATACACAAAAAACATGAAATTTAGTTTTTACATGAAGGTCTGGTACTTTTTTTCTTTCAAAGTTTTATTTTAAATAGGCAGCATAGAACATAAAATATTAATACACAACATAAAAACAATTGTAATTTGAAATATTGCTTGTATTTGTTCAATCAGCCAATAATGTGTTGTGAACTAGAGAATTGTGAATTAGAGTAACATGTAAAACTACCCACCAAATCACATCATGTCTTAAAACTTATGTATTTAACTAAAATTACTTGAAAAAGATGTGCCAGATCGTGCGGTGCTCAGTGAAGATACAGTTTGCAACAGGAAATTCTCCTCACTGGCATTTCGTGAAAGTCATAAATGCAAAGGATCACTAGAACAACCTGATGCCATATCGTCACAGATATAAAGCAATTGTAAAACTTCCTTTACATTCCACAACTTTTGGTCTCATAAACTGCTAAGAAAGGACTTTTATCGCTAAAGTTTCTTCGGAAAGAATTTTTACGGAAAATTAACTAATGACCAGAGGCGTAACAATATATATATATATATACTTGGGAACAATGACATTTTGTATTATGATGTTTTTATATATTGAAAATATATTCCTAAACAAAAGAAGAGATAAAGGTACTGTATTCTGATCAAATCTTCACAAATCCACTCAATATGTATAAAACAAAAATGACATTTAAAATGACATTTATACCATTAACAACAAAATAGTTTTGTTTTAATACAGATAATAAACCAGTTTTATGTTTCTGAATACAACTTTGCAATACACTTAATTTCCACAGTCGCGCTATAACAAACGCTATAATTCACAACGAACGTCTCACGTGCTCAACTCAACAATACTCTGTCTGCAGTTCAATTACACATTACATTACATTGTTGCCGTCACCTCTTGGCCGTCTTATATAAAAGAATACCGTACATCTAGTAACCTCCCGAGGATTCACGAAGCTTCGAGAATGTGACGTGTTACTAGCGTCACGTGACCTCCGCTGTCGTAACAATATTATATTTATATTAATTTTAGTGAAATTTAACGAGCATCGAAATAGCCACATC
>NW_013940547.1:0-506 GCF_000517525.1 Limulus polyphemus
GAAGACACAAGATTTATAAATACTTTGTACTGTCAATAAGAAGACAAGATTTAACGATACTGTGTACTGTCAATAAGAAGACACAAGATTTAACGATACTGTGTACTTTCAATAAGAAGACACAAGATTTAACAATACTGTGTACTGTCAATAAGAAGACACAAGATTTAACGAAACTGTGTACTGTCAATAAGAAGACACAAGATTTAACGATAATGTGTACTGTCAATAAGAAGACACAAGATTTAAACGAAACTGTTACTGTCAATAAGAAGACACAAGATTTAACGATAATGTGTACTGTCAATAAGAAGACACAAGATTTAACGATACTGTGTACTGTCAATAAGAAGACACAAGATCTAACGATACTGTGTACTTTCAATAAGAAGAAACAAAATTTAACGATACTGTGTACTGTCAATAAGAAGACACAAGATTTAACGATACTGTGTACTGTCAATAAGAAGACACAAGATCTAACAATATTGTGTACTTTCAATAAC
>NW_013940548.1:0-404 GCF_000517525.1 Limulus polyphemus
AACAATGCTGTGTACTGTCAATAAGAAGACACATGATTTAAAGATACTGTGTACTATCAGTAATAAGCTATAAGATTTAACGATACTGTGTACTATCAAAAACAAGCCACAAGATTTAACGATACTGTGTACTGTCAATAAGAAGACACAGAATTTAACAATCTTATGTACTATCAATAAGAAGACAAGATTTAACGATACTGTGTACTATCAATAACAAGCCATAAGATTTAACGATACTGTGTAACTTTCAATAACAGGCCACAAGATTTAACGATTATGTGTACTGTCAATAAGAAGACACAAGATTTAACAATATTGTGTACTGTCAATAAGAAGACACAAGATTTAACAATACTGTGTACTGTCAATAAGAAGACACAAAATTTAACAATACTATGTAC
>NW_013940549.1:0-489 GCF_000517525.1 Limulus polyphemus
TGTTGCGTCATCGAGATCACGTGACTGGTGTGGCGCCACCTATTTTCTAGAACTATCGTCTACCTTGGCGAATGCTCTAGTATTTACTAGATATGGGGTGGTCTGGTATATAAAAGAGGGTGATAACGTGACGGTAATACAATAATGTGTGTGTAGATAGTGAGTAATTGATCTGCAGTCAGAAGTATTATTGAGCACGTTCGTTGTTATAGCGTTTGTTTAGCGCGATTGTTGAAGTTGAGTGTATCGGTAAAGTTATATTCGGAAAGAATAAACCAGTTTTATTAAGAAAGGACTTGTGTCGTTTAAGTTTCGTCGGAACGAAGTTACGGAAAATCAATTAACAAACGGAGACGTAACAAATTGGTGTCAGAAAGTGGGATAGAAAAAAAAAGAGAAGAAGAAAAAAAGAGAAGATGGAAACGAGAAGAGGCAAATCAAACTGCCATCAAATCTGCTAAACTGCCAGCAATACAAGAACAGCAAAAG
>NW_013940550.1:0-517 GCF_000517525.1 Limulus polyphemus
AACGTTTATTGTTAAAAATCTACACTTATATCACTGTTGTAGGTTAAGTTTATTGTTAAAAATCTACACTTGTGTCGCTGTTGTAGGTAATGTTTATTGTTAAAAACCTACACTTATATAACTGTTGTAGGTTAAGTTTATTGTTAGGAATCTACACTTGTATCACTGTTGTAGGTAATGTTTATTTTTAGGAATCTACACTTATATAACTGTTGTAGATCAAGTTTGTTGTTAAAAAGCTACATTTGTATCACTATTGTAAGTAATGTTTATTGTTAGGAATCTACACTTGTATCACTATTGTAGGTAATGTTTATTGTCAACAATCTACACTTGTATAACTATTGTAGGTTACGTTTATTGTTAGGAATCTTCACTTGTATCACTGTTGTAGGTAACGTTTATTGTTAAAAATCTACACTTATATCACTGTTGTAGGTTAAGTTTATTGTTAGGAATCTACACTTGTACCACTGTTGTAGGTAATGTTTATTGTTAAAAATCTACACTTCTAACC
>NW_013940551.1:0-393 GCF_000517525.1 Limulus polyphemus
AACAATAATGTGTCCTGTCAATAAGAAGACACAAGATTTAACGATACCGTGTTCTGTCAATAAGAAGACACAATATTTAACGATACCGTGTACTTTCAATAATAAGACACAAGATTTAACGATACTGTGTACTGTCAGTAAGAAGACACAAGATTTAACAATACTGTGTACTATCAATAAGAAGACATCAGATGTAACGATACTGTATACTGTCAGTAAGAAAATACAAGATTTAACGATACTGTGTAAAAGAAGACACAAGATTTAACGATACTATGTACTTTCAATAAGAAGACACAAGATTTAACAATACTGTGTACTGTCAATAAGAAGACACAAGATTTAACGATACTGTGTACTGTCAATAAGAAGACACAAGATTTAACGATACTG
>NW_013940552.1:0-458 GCF_000517525.1 Limulus polyphemus
TATCTGGACAACAAGCTTAGGAAGGACAACCACTGGGAATACTTGGACAGCTGAAAGACACAACTATAGAGCACTGGTAGAGGCTCTGGAACTCAGGTACGGAACCCAAAATCAGTCAGAAGTCTACAGGGCTAGGTTTATGACAAGAATCCGTGCTGAAGGGGAGAGCCTGCAAGAGCTGGCACAGTACTTGGAAAGCATGGCACACAAGGCCTACCCAACTGCACCACCCGATCTCCTCAAAGTGTTGCTGAGGGATCAGTTCGTAGATGCCTTGGACAGTCCACAACTTAAGATACAAGTGAAGCAAGCACACTCCTTTACCATGCAGGATGCAATGGCCAGAGCTCTCGAATTTGAATCCTACATTAAGTCCAGCACAGAGGTACCAAGGTTGGTACAGTCATCTGGATTCAAGGCCAGAAAAGGTCAGCTTTCAGAGAGGTTTGAGGGACTTT
>NW_013940553.1:0-696 GCF_000517525.1 Limulus polyphemus
ATCATATTAAGTGTTGACAAAACATTAACCATGGAATATCAGCTGTATAATATTATATTAAGAGTTGACAATACATTAACTGGAGAATATCAGGTGTATATTATTATGTTATGTGTTGACAATACATTAACTGGGAATATCAGCTGTATATTATTATATTAAGTGTTGACAATACATTAACCATGGGATATCAACTGTATATTATTATATTATGTGTTGACAATACATTAACCATGGACAATCAGCTGTATATTATTATGTTATGTGTTGACAATACATTTACTGGGGAATATCAGCTGTATATTATTATGTTAACTGTTGACAATACATTAACCATGGAATATCAGGAGTATATTATTATGTTAAGTGTTGAAAATACATTAACCATGGAATATCAGCTGTGTAATATTATATTAAGTGTTGACAATACATTAACTGGGAAATATCTGCTGTATATTATTATGTTAAGTGTTGACAGTATATTAACTGGGTAATATCAACTGTATATTATTATGTTATGTGTTGACAATACATTAACCATGTAATATCAGCTGTATATTATTATGTAAAGTGTTGACAATACATTAACCATGGAATATTATCTGTATATTATTATGTTAAGTGTTGACAATACATTAACCATGGAATATTAGCTGTATATTATTAAGTGTCGACAATACATTAACAGTGGAATAT
>NW_013940554.1:0-823 GCF_000517525.1 Limulus polyphemus
CTAGAGTTACACCTACATGTTCGTGGAGATGTTATACCAAATAACGCTAAAGATGAGTATAGGGGTTAAATATTCGGTAACTGGAGTTACACCTAGGTGTTCATGGAGTAGTTGTACCAAGTAAGGCTAAAGATGAGTATGGTGGTTATAAATTCGGTAACTAGAGTTACACCTAGGTGTTCATGGAGTAGTTGTACCAAATAACGCTAAAGATGAGTATGGGGTTACACATTCGGTAACTAGAGTTACACCTACGTGTTCGTGGAGTGGTTGTACCAACTAAGTCTAAAGATGAGTATGGTGGTTATAAATTCGGTAACGACAGTTACACCTACGTGTTCGTGGAGTTGTTGCACCAAATAAAGATAAAGATGAGTATGGGGTTACAAATTCGGTAACTAGAGTTACACCTAGGTGTTCATGGAGTATTTGTACCAAGTAAGGCTAAATATGAATATTGTGGTTATAAATTCGGTAACTAAAGTTACACCTAAGTGTCCATAGAGTAGTTGTACCAAATAAGGCTAAGGATGAGTATGGTGGTTATAAATTCTGTAACTAGAATTACACCTAGGTGTTCATGGAGTAGTTGTACCAAGTAAGGCTAAAGATGAGTATGGTGGTTATAAATTCGGTAACTAGAATTACACCTAAGTGTTCATGGAGTAGTTGTACCAAGTAAGGCTAAAGATGAGTATGGTGGTTATAAATTCGGTAACTAGTGTTACACCTAAGTGTTCATGGAGTAGTTGTACCAAGTAAGGCTAAAGATGAGTATGGTGGTTATAAATTCGGTAACTAGAGATAAACTACGTGTTCGTGG
>NW_013940555.1:0-489 GCF_000517525.1 Limulus polyphemus
ACAACTCTGATTTCCTGTATTCCTTGTTTCTTGAATCATTGTCCAATACGAACAGATCTTACAACTATGATTTCCTGTATTCCTTGTGTTTTGAATCATTGTCCAATACGAACAGATATTATAACTCAGAATTCCAGTATTCCTTGTATCGTGAATCATTATTCAATACTAACAGATTTTATAACAAAGATTTCCAGTATTCCTTGTGTCGTGAATCATTATCCAATATTAACAGATCTTATAACTCAGATTTCCTCTATTCCTTGTGTCTTGAATCATTTTCCAATACTAACAGATCCTACAACTCTGATTTCCTTTATTCCTTGTGTCTTGAATCATTGTCCAATACTAACAGATATTACAACTATCATTTCCTATATTCCTTGTGTCTTGAATCATTGTCCAATACTAACAGATATTACAACTATGATTTCCTTTATTCCTTGTGTCTTGAATCATTGTCCAATACGAACAGATCTTATAACTCAG
>NW_013940556.1:0-329 GCF_000517525.1 Limulus polyphemus
ACATTTAGTTACATCAAACATAACTAGTAGCACAACTTCAGATTCAACATTAAGTTACATCAAACATAACTAGTAGCACAACTTGAGATTCAACATTAAGTTACGTTAAACATAACTAGTAGCACAACTTGAGATTTAACATTTAGTTACATCAAACATAACTAGTAGCACAACTTCAGATTCAACATTTAGTTACATCAAACATAACTAGTAGCACAACTTGAGATTCAACATTAAGTTATGTTAAACATAACTAGTAGCACAACTTGAGATTCAACATTAAGTTACATCAAACATAACTAAAGTTGTGCTACGAGATTCAACATTTA
>NW_013940557.1:0-477 GCF_000517525.1 Limulus polyphemus
TCAATGCTGGCAACTTCAACACAGGGGAGACGATACAGCAGTAAAGGCTGTTGGAACTGTGAGGAGCAAGGATATCTGAGGAGCCAGTGTAAGAAAAATACCACCAATAAGTCAGCTTAGGGAAACCAGTAGTGGTTGGTGCTAAGGGACGCCCACCAACCTCCATCGTGAAAGTCCCAACAGCTAAGTGTAAAATGGCAACCACACATTGTATCTACGTGACAAGGAAGCTGGATGGCCAAAGGTACCAACTTTGTCATAGATTCTACATCTCAGCAAACCCTTGTGAGCATCAAGGTGCTGGATAACAAAGGAGTACCAGAAGCTGTACAGTAGCTCTGTGGTGTGACAGGACATTCTGCAAGGTTGTGGGGACCAGTTTGGGTAACTATCGAGCTCATGGGCATGAAAATCAGACAGAAAGTATACTTGGCTGACATTGAAGACCAATGCATATTAGAATTGGACTATCCACTA
>NW_013940558.1:0-909 GCF_000517525.1 Limulus polyphemus
AGCGTTGTTTAGCGCGATTGTTGAAGTTGAGTATATCGGTAAAGTTGTATTCGGAAAAAATAAACCAGTTTTTATTAAGAAAGAACTTGTGTCGCTTAAGTTTCGTTGGAACGAAGTTACGGAAAGTTAATTAACAAACGGAGACGTAACAAATTGGTGTCAGAAGTGGGATAGAAAAAAAAATGGAAACGAGAAGCGGCAAATCAGACTACAGCCTAGCAGATTTGATGGCAGCAATACAAAAACAAGAAAAGAAACAAGAAGAACGAGAAATTAAACAAGAAGAGAAATTACGGCAGTTGTTAGAGGAAAAAGAAAAGAAACAAGAAGAACGAGAAATTAAACAAGAAGAGAGATCACAGCAGTTGTTAGAGGAAAAAGAAAAGAAACAAGAAGAACGACAAAAGAAACAAGAAGGAAGATTATAGCAGTGGCAAGAAAACCTACAACAATGGCAGCTCGAACAGCAAAATAAACAAGAGAGATTACAACAGTTGTTGGAGGAAAGAGAAAAGAAACAAGAAGAACGAAACTTTTCTGTAGTTGCTGCTGACTTTCCTGCAACTGTTGGAGACTTTCTTCCTGTTTATTTTCAACAACAGTGGCAACTAGAACAAGAAAGGAAACAGGAAGAAAGTATCCAACAGTTTCAGGAAAGTCAACAACAGTGGCAAGAAGTACAAATGGAAAACATCAGTAAATTTAAAAGCGAATCAGATACGTTAAAGAACGATTTGTTGTGTGTTACACAAGGATACATTGACCATCGACTTAATCAGCCCCAGGCAATGGCAAGTCCCTTACAGAGCTTGCAGCTAAACCCTAATGCAGACATATTCAGTCCAGTTAGAAGTCACATCCCAGATATGAATGTCAGTAATAGGAGTGATGCAGTGCGAAGGAAGCCAC
>NW_013940559.1:0-1415 GCF_000517525.1 Limulus polyphemus
GTTACACCTAGGTATTTATGGAGTAGTTGTACCAAGTAAGGCTAAAGATGAGTATGGTGGTTATAAATTCGGTAACTATAGTTACACATAAGTGTTCATGGAGTAGTTGTACGAAATAACGCTAAAGATGAGTATGGTGGTTATAAATTCGATAACTATAGTTACACCTAGGTGTTCATGGAGTTGTTGTACCAAGTAAGGCTAAAGATGAATAAGTGGTTATAAATTAAGTAACTAGAGTTACACAAACTATAGTTACACCTAAGTGTTTATGGAGTAGTTGTACCAAGTAAGGCTAAAGATGAGTATGGTGGTTTGAAATTCGGTAAATAGTGTTACACCTAGGTGTTCATGGAGTAGTTGTACCAATTAAGGCTTAAGATGAGTATGATAGTTATAAATTCGGTAACTATGGTTACACCTAGGTGTTTATGGAGTAGTTGTACCAAGTAAGGCTAAAGATGAGTATGGTGGTTATAAATTCGGTAACTATAGTTACACCTAGATGTTCATGGAGTAGTTATGCCAAGTAAGGCTAAACATGAGTATAGTGGTTATAAATTCGGTAACTAGAGTTACACCTAGGTGTTCATGGAGTAGTTGTACCAAATAAGGCTAAAGATTAATATATGGTCTTAAATTCTGTAACTATAGTTACACCTAGGTGTTCGTGGAGTTGTTGTACCAAATAACGCTAAAGATGAGTATGGTGGTTATAAATTCGGTAACTAGAGTTACACCCAGATTTTCATGTAGTAGTTATGCCAAGTAAGGCTAAACATGAGTATTGTGGTTATAAATTCGGTAATTAGAGTTACACCTAGGTGTTCGTGGAGTTGTTGTACCAATTAATGCTTAAGATGAGTATGATAGTTATAAATTCGGTAACTATGGTTACACCTAAGTGTTTATGGAGTAGTTGTACCAAGTAAAGCTAAAGATGAGTATGTTGGACATAAATTCGGTATCTATAGTTACACCTAGCTATTTATGGA
This sequence comes from Limulus polyphemus, assembly GCF_000517525.1. NCBI lineage: Eukaryota > Metazoa > Arthropoda > Merostomata > Xiphosura > Limulidae > Limulus > Limulus polyphemus. The sequence goes on from NW_013940559.1 coordinate 996, forward strand.
GTAGTTGTACCAAGTAAAAATAAAGATGAGTATGTTGGTTATAAATTCGATAACTAGAGTTACACCCAGATTTTCATGGAGTAGTTGTACCAAGTACGGCTAAAGATGAATATGGTGGTTATAAATTCGGTAACTACAGTTACACCTAGGTATTCGTGGAGTAGTTCTACCAAATAACGCTAAAGATGAGTATGGTGGTTATAAATTCGGTAACTATAGTTACTCCTAGGTGTTCATGGAGTAGTTGTACCAAGTAAGGCTAAAGATGAGTATGATGGTTATAAATTCGGTAGCTATAGTTACACCTAGGTGTTTATGGATTAGTTGTAACAAGTAAGGCTAAAGATGAGTATGTTGGATATAAATTCGGTAACTATAGTTCACCTAGGTATTTATGGAGTAGTTGTACCAAGTAAGACT
>NW_013940560.1:0-896 GCF_000517525.1 Limulus polyphemus
AAAACTCTGCATATTACTACGCAACGTTAAAGTGTACCTACATACCAAATTTGGTGAAGAATCATCAATTTAGGACCCTCTGGTAACAAGAAATCGAAAAACCATCAGTAACCAAAAGCTTCACTGCAGTACACATACGCTTTCAGAAAAGCCAATAAAAGAGTAACATAAAACGACCACAAAAGTCGCAAAAATGACAATAGAAGGCTAGAATTTTGCATGTAAATACGCAAGTATTCAACGAACCTTCATACAAAATTTGGAGATGATCCGTCCAAATGGAACGACGTACTGGTACAAAACGCAAAACGTTCCATAACTCCTTTAAAACAAACAGTAGGAAGGTAAAACTCTGCATATTACTACGCAACGTTAAAGTGTACCTACATACCAAATTTGGTGAAGAATCATCAATTTAGGACCCTCTGGTAACAAGAAATCGAAAAACAATCAGTAACCAAAAGCTTCACTGCAGTACACATACGCTTTCAGAAAAGGCTGTTACTCTTTTATTTTGCATGCTTGCGAATTTACATGCAAAATTCTAGCCTTTTATTATCATTTTTGCGACTTTTGTGGTCGTTTTAAGTAACGTCCGGAAGAAATTTCGAGAAGATCCGTCCAAATGGAACGACGTACTGGTACAAAACGCAAAACCTTCCATAACTCCTTTAAAACAAACAGTAGGAAGGAAGTACTGGTACAAAACGCAAAACGTTCCATAACTCCTTTAATACAAACAGTAGGAAGGTAAAACTCTGCATATTACTACGCAACGTTAAAGTGTACCTACATACCGAATTTGGTGAAGAATCATCAATTTAAAAACCTCTGGTAAAAAGAAATCGAAAAACAATCAGTAACCAAAAGCTTCACTGCAGTACACATACGCTTTC
>NW_013940561.1:0-297 GCF_000517525.1 Limulus polyphemus
CCTCCACTTCTGTCCGTTCTGTGCTTTTGTCACCAGGTTTTCATATTTTGCTATCTCAGTCCACTCTTTAATATTTGTTATCTACTCTGTTCTTGGTCTTCTCCTGTATCTTTTCCCTTCTATTTGACCCTCTAGTAGGACTTTACACCCACATCTCAAATGGTTCCAGTTTGTTAATCAATGCTTGTGTCAAGGTCCATGTTCCACAGCACATAACAGAGTTAACCCTATATAGCACTTCATACTATTAAAGGCACCTCTTGCCACCTCAATCCTCTTCACTATTTCAGCTTCACA
>NW_013940562.1:0-247 GCF_000517525.1 Limulus polyphemus
CAGTATCGTTAAATCTTCTGTTATCTTATTGAAAGTACACAGTATCGTTAAATATTGTGTCTTCTTATTGACAGTACACAGTATCGTTAAATCTTGTGTCTTCTTATTGACAGTACACAGTATCGTTAAATCTTGTGTCTTCTTATTGAAAGTACACAGTATCGTTAAATCTTCTGTTATCTTATTGATAGTATACAGTATTGTTAAATCTTGTGTCTTCTTATTGAAAGTATACAGTATCGTTAAA
>NW_013940563.1:0-286 GCF_000517525.1 Limulus polyphemus
TAATATCTACTGTTGTTTAATGTTGGTCTTTGACACTGGTATGTTACTACCTGTTTAAATGCCGTTAATATCTACTGTTGTTTAATGTTGGTCTTTGACACTGGTATGTTACTACCTGTTTGGATGTCGTTAATATCTACTGTTGTTTAATGTTGGCCTTTGACATTGGAATGTTACGACCTGTCTAAATGTCATTAATATCTACTGTTGTTTAATGTTGGTCTTTGACATTGGTATGTTACTACCTGTTTAAATGTCGTTAATATCTACTGTTGTTTAATGTTGA
>NW_013940564.1:0-1450 GCF_000517525.1 Limulus polyphemus
CAGTATTGTTAAATCTTGTGTCTTTTATTGACAGTACACAGTATCGTTAAATCTTGTGTCTTCCTATTGACATTAAACAGTTTCGTTAAATCTTGTGTCTCCTTATTGACAGTACACAGTATCGTTAAATCTTGTGTCTTCTTATTGACAGTACACAGTATCGTTAAATCTTCTGTCTTCTTATTGACAGTACACAGTATCGTTTAATCTTGTGTCTTCTTATTGACAGTACAGAGTATCGTTAAATGTGTTTCTTCTTATTGAAAGTACACAGTATCGTTAAATCTTGTGTCTTCTTATTTTTAACAATACTGTGTACTGTCAATAAGAAGACACAAGATTTAACAAAACTGTGTACTGTCAATAAGAAGACACACGATTTAGCAATATTGTATACTATCTACAAAAAGACACAAGATTTAACGATACTGTGTACTGTGTCTTGTGTCTACTTATTGAAAGTACACAGTATCGTTAAATCTTGTGTCTTCTTATTCAGTATCGTTAAATCTAGAGTCTTCTTATTGAAAGTACACAGTATCGTTAAATCTTGTGTCTTCTTATTGACAGTACACAGTATCGTTAAATCTTGTGTCTTCTTATTGACAGTACACAGTATCAATGATATTGTGTACTGTCAATAAGTACTATCAATAAGAAGACACACGATTTAGCAATACTGTGTACTATCAATAAAAAGACACAAGATTTTCAGTATTGTTAAATCTTGAGTCTTCTTAATGACAGTACACAGTATCGTTAAATCTTGTGTCTTCTTATTGACAGTACACAATATCGTTAATTCTTATGTCTTTTAATTGACAGTACACAATATCATTAAATCTTGTGTATTTTTATTGATAGTACACAGTACTGCTAAATCGTGTGTCTTCTTATTGATAGTACACAGTATTGTTAAATACTGAGTCTTCTTAATGACAGTACACAGTATCGTAAAATCTTGTGTTCCTGAGTCTTCTTAATGACAGTACACAGTATCGTAAAATCTTGTGTCTTCTTATTGACAGTACACAGTATCGTTAAATCTTGTGTCTTCTTTTTGATAGTATACAGTATTGTTAAATCTTGAGTCTTCTTAATGACAGTACACAGTATCGTTAAATCTTGTGTCTTCTTATTGACAGTACACAGTATCGTTAAATCTTGTGTCTTCTTATTGACAGTACACAGTATCGTTAAATCTTGAGTCTTTTTATTGATAGTACACAGTATTGTTAAATCGTGTGTCTTCTTATTGACAGTACACAGTTTTGTTAAATCTTGTGTCTTCTTATTGACTTTACACAGTATCGTTAAATCTAGTGCCTTCTTATTGACAGTACACAGTATCGTTAAATCTTGTGTCTTCTTATTGACAGTACACAGTATCGTTAAATTTTGTGTCTTCTTATTGACAGTACACAGTATCGTTAAATCTTGTGTCTTTTTA
>NW_013940565.1:0-475 GCF_000517525.1 Limulus polyphemus
TTAAAATAATGTAAGTAAAAATGTCCAAATTTGTCCAATCTGATTTTTGCATCTGACAGTAATATAAGTTTTAGGAAAATCAATGAAATACAAAATTCGGCGACTTTTTGCGACTTTGGATATCAGAGCACTTTTTGTGTAAGTTCCTGCAATGAGAGTTCATTCCTGCAGTCACCTCTGCGTGCATTGTTGTAAGACGATACAATGCTTACAGGCAGTTGATACAAGTAGTGTGACGAGTGTGCGTGTGGTTATACAACTTTGTGATAGAGAAGACGTGTGCGCGTATTGTGTGTGCTTCTACATATATTTGTGTGTCGTACATATGTGTTTACATATTTATATTTAAATCTGGAACACTGGTTCAATACACGGATTAAACCCGAACAGGCGACTTTTTTGGATAACAGAGCACTTTTTGTTTAAGTACCTGCAATGAAGTTTCTAAGAAAAGCTATTACGAGCCTGCTACAGC
>NW_013940566.1:0-532 GCF_000517525.1 Limulus polyphemus
AAATTTGTTAGTATTTATTTTTAATAACATTATTTTTCGATTTATGATATTTCCTGATAATGCATAATTAATTATTCGTTATACTTATTATACCATAGCCATACTTGTTTTCAACCCATTTTAATCTTCTGTTTAAAAGAAACGAACAGAGTGAAGCACGTGGAAGAACGTATTGCAAAAGTTTCGAAAATCTGAAATTATTTATATATTGGTGTTTTAAACTTTTCCTGCTCTACGTAGTTCAGTATTATTTATGTGTTTTGTTCTAGTTGTTTAAAACCAAGTTATTTTTTGTATAATATGCATAGATATACCTTATGTAGTTCAGTAGTAAGCTTGAGAGCTTAAAATGTTAAAAATCGTAGCTCGAAACCTGTGATGGGCACAGATCAGATAGCTCATGTTGTAGCTCTCCGCATAAAACAAACAAACAACATATATTTATATTATTAAGGTTTGCCTTTATGTTTTAACTTACTATTACTGTCAAGAATTGAATATAGTTTTCTAGCTCTTTGATATTTAATATTAA
>NW_013940567.1:0-691 GCF_000517525.1 Limulus polyphemus
CTTCTTATTGACAGTACACAGTATCGTTAAATCTTGTGTCTTCTTATTGACAGTACACAGTATTGATAAATCTTGGGTCTTCTTATTGACAGTACACAGTATCGTTAAATCTTGTGTCTTCTTATTGACAGTACACAGTATCGTTAAATATTGTGTCTTCTAAATGACAGTACAGAGTATCGTTAAATCTTTTGTCTTCTTATTGACAGTACACATTATTGTTAAATATTGTGTCTTCTTACTGAAATAAGAAGACACAAGATTTAACTATACTGTGTACTGGACAATACACAGTATCGTTAAATCTAGTGTATTCTTAATGAAAGTACACAGTATCGATTTAACTTGTATATTCTTATTGACATTACACAACAAGATTTAACGATACGTCTTCTTATTGACAGTACACAGTATTGTTAAATTTTGGGTCTTTTTATTCACAGTACACAGTATCGTTAGGACACATTATTGCTAAATCTTGTGTTTTCTTACTGACAGTACACATTATCGTTGAATATTGTGTCTTCTTATTGACAGTACACAGTATCGTTAAATCTTGTGTCTTCTAATTGACAGTACACAGTATCGTTAAATCTTGTGTCTTCTTATTGACAGTACACATTATTGTTAAATCTTGTGTCTTCTTATTGACAGTACACAGTATCGTAAAATCTTGTGTCTTCTTATTGAC
>NW_013940568.1:0-303 GCF_000517525.1 Limulus polyphemus
CCTGGAGGAAGTATTCAAGCGTTTAAAAGCAGCAAACCTCAAACTCCATCCCAAGAAATGTCATTTGTTCCAGAAAGAGGTGCTTTACTTAGGCCACATTGTTAGTGAGAATGGTGTACAAACTGATCCTGATAAGGTGAAAGCAGTGCATGACTGGCCAACACCAGACAATGTGGGAGAGCTAAGAAGTTTCTTGGGGCTTTGTACTTACTGCCGCAAATTTGTGAAGGACTCTGCAACTATAGCTGCTCCACTACATGATTTGACTAAAAAAGGAAGAAACTGTCCATTCAAACTTTTGGG
>NW_013940569.1:0-495 GCF_000517525.1 Limulus polyphemus
ATTTAACGTTTCTGTGTACTGTCAATAATAAGACCTAATATTCAACGATAATGTGTACTGTCAGTAAGAAAACACAAGATTTAACAATAATGTGTCCTGTCAATAAGAAGACACAAGATTTAACGATACTGTGTACTGTCAATAAGAAGGCAAAAGATTTAACAATACTGTGCACTATCAATAAGAAGACACTAGATTTAACGATACTGTGTTCTGTCAATCAGAAGACACAAGATTTAACGATACTGTGTACTGTCAATAAGAAGACACAAGATTTAACGATGCTGTGTACTGTACAATAAGAAGACACAAGATTTAACGATACTGTGTACTGTCAATAAGAAGACACAAGATTTAACGATACTGTGTACTGTCAATAAGAAGACACAAGATTTAACGATACTGTGTACTATCAATAAAAAGACACAAGATTTTACGATATTGTGTACTGTCAATAAGAAGACACAAGAATTAACAATACTGTGTACTGTCAAT
>NW_013940570.1:0-352 GCF_000517525.1 Limulus polyphemus
AAATCTTGTGGCTTGTTATTGATAGTAAACAGTATCGTTATATCTTATGGCTTGTTATTGATAGTACACAGTATCGTAAATCTTGTGTTTTCTTATTGACAGTACACAGTATTGTTAAATCTTGTGTGTTGTTTTTGATAGTACACAGTATTGTTATATATTGTGTTTTCTTATTGACATTACACAGTATTGTTAAATCTTGTGTCTTCTTATTGACAGTACACAGTTTCGTTAAATCTTTTTGCCTGTTATTGATAGTACACAGTATCGTTAAATCTTATGGCTTGTTATTGATAGTACACAGTATCGTTAAATCTTGTGTCTTCTTATTGACAGTACTCAGTTATTAGTT
>NW_013940571.1:0-586 GCF_000517525.1 Limulus polyphemus
TGGAGTTGTTGTACCAAGTAAGGCTAAAGATGAGTATGGTGGTTATAAATTCTGTAACTAGAGCTACACCTAAGTGTTCATGGAGTAGTTGTACCAAATAAGGCTAAAGATGAGTATGGTGGATATAAACTCGGTAACTAGAGTTACACCTAAGTGTTCGTGGAGTTGTTGTACCAAGAAGGGCTAAAGGTAAGTATGGCGGTTACAGATGCGCTAAGTAGGTGTACATGAAATATTTGTACCAAGAAAGGCTAAAGACGAGTATGTTGGTTATAAATTCAGTAACTAGAGTTACACCTAGGTGTTCGTGGAGTAGTTGTACCAAATAACGCTAAAGTCAGTCAAACATAAATCCACTCTATGTGTTTCTGGAAAATGCATGGTGTTGATCTCATCACTTAGTCATAATAACTAGTAGTAATTACAACAAAAAAATCATAATTCTAGTGTAAACTATGTTATCATTACTCCTTGAAGTTTGTTTTTTAAATGAAATCTGGTGTCCTTTAAAAAATGTAAGCACAGGGTGAAACAGGAATTACCAGCCAATAACAGATAAACATTAGATGACTGTAACATGTAGATA
>NW_013940572.1:0-746 GCF_000517525.1 Limulus polyphemus
GTTAGTACACAGTATTGTTAAATCTTGTGTCTTCTTATTGAAAGTACACAGTATCGTTAAATCTTGTGTCTTCTTATTGACAAGACACATTATTGTTAAATCTTGTGTTTTCTTACTGACAGTACACATTATCGTTGAATATTGTGTCTTCTTATTGACAGTAAACAGTATCGTTAAATCTTGTGCCTTCTTATTGACAGTACACAGTATCGTTAAATCTTGAGTCTTCTTATAAACAGTACACAGACAGTATCGATAAATCTTGTGTCTTCTTAATGAGAGGACACATTATTGTTAAATCTTGTGTTTTCTTACTGACAGTACACATTATCGTTGAATATTGTGTCTTCTTATTGACAGTACACAGTATCGTTAAATCTTGTGTCTTCTTATTGACAGTGCACAGTATCTTTTAATCTTGTGTCTTCTTACTGACAGTACACAGTATCGTTAAATCTTGTGTCTTCTTATTGACAGTACACAGTATCGTTAAATCTTGTGTCTTCTTATTGACAGGACACATTATTAGTTAAATCTTGTGTTTTCTTACTGACAGTACACATTATCGTTGAGTATTGTGTCTTCTTCTTGACAGTACACAGTATCGTTAAATCTTGTGTCTTCTTATTGACCAGTACACAGTATCGTTAAATCTTCTGTCTTCTTATTGACAGGACACATTATGTTAAATCTTGTGTTTTCTTATTAGACAGTACACAGTTATCGTTAAATCTTGTGTCTTCTTA
>NW_013940573.1:0-718 GCF_000517525.1 Limulus polyphemus
ACTATAACTATTAGCTGTAGTAGTAACATTATAACTAATAACTTTATTACTGATATTAACTATAACTACTAGCTGAGTAGTAACATTATAACTAACAACTTTATTAATGATATATATTAACTGTTAATTATTAGCTGTAGTAGTAACATTATAACTACCAACTTTATTAGCGATATTAACTATAACTATTAGCTGTAGTAGTTACATTATAACTAACAACTTTATTAGTGATATTAACTATAAATACTAGCTGTAGTAGTAACATTATAACTAACAACTTCATTAGTGATATTAACTATAACTACTAGCTGTAGTAGTAACATTATAACTAACGACTTATATTAGTGATATTAACTATAAGTACTAGCTGTAATAGTTACATTATAACTAACAACTTTATTAGTGATATTAACTATAACTACTAGCTGTAGTAGTTACATTATAACTAACATCTTTCTCAAGTCTGTCAGGTATTTAGGTATGTGAATAACGTTGTGACATTTCGTGGAATTCATTATTCGACATGATACAGTGGATCAACTGTTTAATGATTATATATATTATGTTAAATATTTCTCTTCATCAGAGGTGAAAAAAGAAAATATTTCAACATACATATATAATCATTAAACAGCTTTGTATATGTTTTACCTCTGATGATGGTGACGATAACACAAGAAACAAAACATTTTATCATTTAACTTTTTTATTTACAAGG
>NW_013940574.1:0-374 GCF_000517525.1 Limulus polyphemus
GTTACATGGACATGCAACAGACAGTACTATGATATTTATATAGAGATAGTTACATGGACACACAACAGACACTACTATTATATTTATATAGAAGTAGTTACATGGACATACAACAGACAGTACTATTATATTTATATAGAAGTAGTTATATGGACATACAACAGACAGTACTATTATATTTATATAGAAGTAGTTACATGGACATGCAACAGACAGTACTATTATATTTATATAGAAGTAGTTACATGGACATACAACAGACAGTACAATTATATTTATATAGAAGTAGTTACATGGATATACAACAGTCAGTACTATCATATTTATATAGAAGTAGTCACATAGACATACAACAGACAGTACAATTATATTTA
>NW_013940575.1:0-438 GCF_000517525.1 Limulus polyphemus
TCCATATACAGAGAATATGTAAACAGTACAGTCACAATGGTATTCAAAGCCATGTACAGAGAATATGTAAACAGTACAGTCAGAATGGTATTCCGAGCCATGTACAGAGAATATGTAAACAGTACAGTCACAATGGTATTCAAAGCCATGTACAGAGAATATGTAAACAGTACAGTCACAATGGTATTCAGAGCCACGTACAGAGAATATGTAAACAGTACAGTCACAATGGTATTCAGAGCCACATACAGAGAATATGTAAACAGTACAGTCAGAATGGTATTCAGAGCCATGTACAGAGAATATGTAAACAGTACAGTCAGAATGGTATTCAGAGCCACGTACAGAGAATATGTAAACAGTACAGCCAGAATGGTATTCAGAGCCACGTACAGAGAATATGTAAACAGTACAGTCAGAATGGTATTCAGAGCCACG
>NW_013940576.1:0-415 GCF_000517525.1 Limulus polyphemus
AACGATACTGTGTTCTGTACAATAAGAAGACACAAGATTTAACGATACTGTGTACTTTCAATAAGAAGACACAAGATTTAACAATACTGTGTTCTGTCAATAAGAAGACACAAGATTTAACAATACTGTGTACTATCAATAAGAAGACACAAGATTTAGCGATACTGTGTACTATCTATAAAAAGACACAAGAATTAACGATACTATGTACTGTCAATAAGAAGACACAAGATTTAACAATAATGTGTACTGTCAATACGAAGACACAAGATTTAACAATAATATGTCCTGTCAATAAGAAGACACAAGATTTAACAATACTGTGTTCTGTCAGTAAGAAGACACAATATTTAACAATACTGTGTACTATCAATAAGAAGACACAAGATTTAACGATACTGTGTACTGTCAATAA
>NW_013940577.1:0-387 GCF_000517525.1 Limulus polyphemus
ACTAAAAAGGACCTAAAAAGACAGATATGAAAGTCGACAAAATTAGAGTGGAAGAAAACTAATAACACGTTTTCAAAGTCAAGAAAATCCAGTTGAAAACGGACTAAAAAGACCCTTATTAATGTCAAAAAAATCTGGAGGAAGGAAGACTAAAAGTCCGTTATAACAGTCGACAAAATATATTGGAAAACTGACTAAAAGGACCCATATCAATGTCAACAAAATTTAGTGGACGGTGGACTAAAAGACCGTTATAACAGTCGACAAAATAAAGTTTAAGAAGGATTAAAATACAATTATGAAAGTCATTAAAATATAGTTTAAGAAAGACTAAAAATACCTCTATCAAAGTTGAAAATATCTAGTCTAAGAAGGCCTAAATAGACA
>NW_013940578.1:0-246 GCF_000517525.1 Limulus polyphemus
GTGTCAGTTATTAGTAACTGAGTGTCAAAATTAATACAGTGTCAGTTATTAGTAACTGGTATACCAAAATTAATACAGTATCAGTTATTAGTAACTGGATATCAAAATTACTACAGTATCAGTTATTAGAAACTGGATATCAAAATTATTACAGTATCAGTTAATAGAAACTGGATATCAAAATTACTACAATATCAGTTATTAGTAATTGGATATCAAAATTATTACAGTGTCAGTTATTAGTGA
>NW_013940579.1:0-1219 GCF_000517525.1 Limulus polyphemus
TGTTGAAATTATAGAAAGTGTTCATGTTTTATTTCTGATAATGGCCAGTGTTACTGGTGGAATTCTACTCATTGGGCTGCTTATGTACCAAGAATTACCACGAGAGTCAAATCAGGTTAGAGGAATTTGATTAAATAAGTTTACGAATGGAACTTTAGACGAAAAATGAAATTAGCATCCTATCATTTGAATAAGTCCGACTTATTTACTAGTGCCAGTTTTAGTTAAAACGAGCTGGGATTAATTCAGCTGCAACTACACGTATTGATCCTCTGGAGTTATATTTTATTAATAATGGCATGCTCTGAAACTAACTACGTTACTTCAAAATTTGAGTTTCTAACTTTGCTTGGATACATGTCGGTTAGATAATGAACACAAAACTAGATGATTGATAAACATATGAACACGAGTAACCTGGACAATAATTAACTCTTATATATACCAAAATATGGCAGTAGAAGTGTTTTCTTGTTTCTGTTACATTTTTTTAAACGCTTGTCTACACCTATCAATGAGCATAAGAGTTTTGCGAAATAGTGGTAAGTACCACTACTGTATGTGTTCCAGATAAGTTTTCTTAATAATACTTGTTTTCCTATTTCTTCCGAAATATTGGGGCTGCTTATGTTAACAACTGTAGTGTCTTAGAAAAAACAAATTAATATCAAGTTCATATACTTACCTTATAAAAAACATTCACAAACACGAATGGATAACATGAGCAAATACAAACTATAGATAAAAGGTAAAATTCTCTCATTTTAAGAGCTTCCTTTGGTGACACATGAAGTTTAACATCACCATCACTGTACCGTTGTTCGTCACCAACGTTCACATTGGCTGAATCTTCTTCCAATGATGCACATACTTTGTCGTTATTTATTGTTGTTATACAGTCCAAATCTTTCGTAACTGGTCCACTAAGTTCTTTACCACACGATTGTCTTGACGTTTCGTACACAGTAGTTAGTTCGCTGGAATTTGTTTCTTCCTGTGTTAAAAATATGAATACCGTTGTTTCCTATGTATATAAACTGAAAATACCATATAATCATTTTACTAAACGCTGTTTTGTTCGTTTATATTAAACTTCTTTAGCTCTGAGTCACACCTTTAAGTGTGCAGTCTAAGATGTTAAGATGTCTACTGAACAATAAAGTAATAAAGAAAGTTTCTAACTCCCAAAACTACAACTTGCCATAAATAAATTAACATT
>NW_013940580.1:0-323 GCF_000517525.1 Limulus polyphemus
TATTTTTCTATAAATTTTGAATCAAAAATGCCCTTTTTTTCCATTTTCCAAAAAAATTCATATTTTCACTGAAAAGCCAAGGCTATAGCCCATGTTTTTGTCAAAATTTTGAAAAAAATGGTTTTTCCTCATATTTCCATACAAAGATGCTCTCGGTGCAAGACTTTTGAAATGGATGTCCTTTCAACAAAATTCCCAATACTTATTTTATAATCTGTTATTAAAACGTCGGCTACGTTTGATTTTAATGTATTTTTTTGTCTTCAGTTACACTGTAAACAAAGAATAGCTTTAATCTTATTTTTTTCAAATAAAATCCGAAT
>NW_013940581.1:0-370 GCF_000517525.1 Limulus polyphemus
TATGAACGTTCGTTGCATACTTGCGTATTTACATGCAAAATTCTAGCCTTCTATTATCATTTTTGCGACTTTTGTGGTCGTTTTATGTTACTCTTTTATTGGTTTTTCTGAAAGCGTATGTGTACTGCAGTGAAGCTTTTTGTTACTGATTGTTTTTCGCATCCTTGTTACCAGAGGGTTCTAAATTGATGATTCTTCACCAAATTTGGTATGTAGGTACACTTTAACGTTGCGTAGTAATATGCAGAGTTTTACCTTCCTACTGTTTGTTTTAAAGGAGTTATGGAAGGTTTTTGCGTTTTGTACCAGTACGTCGTTCCATTTGGACGGATCATCTCCAAATTTTGTATGAACGTTCGTTCCATACTTG
>NW_013940582.1:0-294 GCF_000517525.1 Limulus polyphemus
AGTACACATTATTGTTAAATCTTGTGTGTTCTTATGGACAGTGCACAGTATAGTTAAATCTTGTGTCTTCTTATTGACAGTACACAGAATCGTTAAATCTTGTGTCTTCTTATTGAAAACACAGTATCGTTAAATCTTGTGTCTTCTTATTGACAGTACACAGTATCGTTAAATCTAGTGTCTTCTTATTGACAGTACTTAGTATCGTTATATTTTCTGTCTTCTTATTGACAGGACACTGTATCGTTAAATCTTGTGTCTTCTTATTGACAGTACACAGTATCGTTAAATCTT
>NW_013940583.1:0-454 GCF_000517525.1 Limulus polyphemus
ATGTGTTTCCAAAAGTCCGACTGGATCAAAAAGGAAACAATAAAAAGTATCGTTCTATGACTCACTGTTGACTTTAGTCTGCAGACAATGTGTTAATTAACTCATCTACTTATAACATATCTATATGGGTTTCCTTAAGTCCGAGTGGATTAAATAGGACCCAATAGCTAGTATCGTTCTATGACGCACTGATGACTTTATTCTTCAGCCAATTTGTTAATTAACTCAACAATTTACAACATATCTACATGTATTTTTAAGTCCCATTGGATTAAATAGGACCTAATAACTAGTATCCTTCTATGACCCACTATTCACTTTAGTCTGCAGGCAATGTGTTAATTAACTCATATATTTAAAAAAGATCTACATGGGTTTCCTTAAGTTCGACTGGATTAAATAGGACCCAATAGCTAGTATCTTTCTATTACCCACTGTTGACTTTAGTCAGCAG
>NW_013940584.1:0-570 GCF_000517525.1 Limulus polyphemus
TATATATAAATCTAATTAGATAAATTATGATTTACACTTAATGGATTATATGGTATAGTTGTTTGTTTCAAAGAGGAATAATTTTATTAGCACAAAGCAAAATGATTGATCTGCTCTTCAACTACAAAGATATCGTGTTACTAACGTCTTTAGTAAAAACTTAATGAACTATTTTTATATTTACGTTATTCTAATATTTCGTACGAATGTAAAGAGTAACATAAAATAAATCTTTCAGCGAATTATGTAATTCTGATACCATTTAATTAGTTCAACATGTTTATAATAGTGACTAAACATTATTGTGTTCATTGTTGTACAGTAATTAATAATAATATCCTATGATAAAAGTGTTGTATTTCAGGATTGCTCGATATTTATAATATGGACTGTAACGAGTGGGAAAATAGAGCCGAGCTACAAATACCAAGACATTCTGCTGGGGTTGTTGCTTTTGGTAAATACTTCCCTTCTGGGTTGTTGGGTCCAATAAAAACCACCTAGTGAGCACACAGTTTATCTTGTGCAACTACGGCTGAGCAGTAAGCCCCAGCCATTCGCAGCGGAGGA
>NW_013940585.1:0-462 GCF_000517525.1 Limulus polyphemus
AACATGATACAGGTAATGTAAGATAGATATAACACGATACAGGTAAAGTAGGATAGATATAACATGATACAGGTAATGTAAAATTGATATAACATGATACAGGTAATGTAAGATAGATATAACACCATACAGGTAAAGTAGGATAGATATAACATGATACAAGTAATGTAAGATAGATATAACATGATACAGGTAATGTAAGATAGATATAGCACGATACAGATAATGTAAGATAGATATAACACCATACAGGTAATGTAAGATAGATATAACACCATGCAGGTAAAGTAGGATACATATAACATGATACAGGTAATGTAAGATAGATATAACACCATGCAGGTAAAGTAGGATAGATATAACATGATACAGGTAATGTAAGATAGATATAACACCATACATATAATGTAACATAGATATAACACGATACATGTTATATCTATCTTACATTACCCCCATACA
>NW_013940586.1:0-911 GCF_000517525.1 Limulus polyphemus
TTATTTTGCATAACGGCATGCTTACTCTTAAAGATATCGCTAGATATTCTCTTTAGTGTACATACGTTCCTCCAAGATTTTTATATACGTCGTAAAGTTTCTCAGAAGAAGGAGAAGATTGGCCATTTAATAAACTCTGAAAAATGACGAAAGAAGAAGAAAAAGTGGATGGTGTTCTGTTATTTCTCAACAATAGGAAGATGGAATTTAGTAAGAAATGCTACTATTAGTGATTATTATCTAAATCCTTTAATTTCAGTTTATTCTTCTTGAAGCCCAAACTAAACACATGTACTTGGAATGTTATAATTCAATGTTAGAATCCTATTACGAATATTGAGGAGATGGCTGATTATGTGGCTTTGTGCTAAGACGAAAGTTATCAATTTCCATGAGATCCTTAAGTTTTTATTTAGGTAGCTTAAATTAAGGAACTAACACCGTGACTGTTTAATTTGAGCTTAAAATGGGAAGATTAAAGAACATTAAGGACACAAGATGGGAATCGTTTAAACTTCATTCCTCAATACTGATTTTTTACATAAATTCATTTTAACAGACAGACTGCAAAAATGAACCTAGACTTTAAAAGAGTGTATAAATGTTCATACAACATCCTGTTTTGTTTATTTTTTCGTTTTAGATAAACAAGAAAAAAGAACAAGGTCATGACATTCTGTATAAGAAGCATCTCCAGCAACCCTGAAATACCTGATTTTAAGGTTTCCTAGAATTTCTAAAATGTTACAAAAAGCCTCAAAAGTAATATGTACAAAAATATTTATTTCCGAGATTCCAGTAAGGGTTACTTTGAAAAATATTATATATACATATGGTTTAGTTGGTGTTAAGTGTGAATCTACACGATGATCTAGCTATCTGTGCTCTGCTCACAAAGTTATCAAATAACG
>NW_013940587.1:0-446 GCF_000517525.1 Limulus polyphemus
CAAGATTTAACAATACTGTATACTATCAATAAGAAGATACACCATTTAGCAATAGTGTGTACTATCAATAAAAGACACAAGATTTAACGATACTGTGTACTCTCAATAAGAAAACACAAGATTTAACGATTCTTTGTACTGTCAATAAGTAGACACAAGATTTAACGATACTGTGTACTGTCAATAAGAATACACAAGATTTAACGATACTGTGTACTGTCAATAAGAAGACACAAGATTTAACGATACTGTGTACTATCAATAAGAAGACACAAGATTTAACGATACTGTGTACTGTCAAATAAAAAGACACAAGATTTAACGATACTGTGCACTGTCAATAAGAAGACACAAGATTTAACTATACTGAGTACTCTCAATAAGAAGACACACGATTTAGCAATACTGTGTACTATCCACAAAAAGACACAAGATTTAACGATAAT
>NW_013940588.1:0-1206 GCF_000517525.1 Limulus polyphemus
AACAACCTTTCTTGATAGCAGCCTTTACTGCTGTATCGTCTCCCCTGTGTTGAAGTTTCCAGCATTGAGCTCTCTTGTGCCCAGGTTTGTTACAGTGCCAGCAAAGTCCCTCAAACTTCTCTGAAAGCTGACCTTTTCTGGCTTTGAATCTAGATGACTGTACCAACCTTGGTACCTCTGTGCTGGACTTAACGTAGGATTCAAATTCGAGAGCTCTGGCCATTGCATCCTGCATGGTGGAGGGGATACAAGTGAAGCAAGCACACACAGGACTTGGAGAGCATGGCACACAAGGCCTACCCAACTGCACCACCCGATCTCCTCAAGTTGTTGCTGAGGGATCAGTTCGTAGATGCCTTGGACAGTCCACAACTTAAGCTACGAATTGATCCCTCAGCAACAACTTGAGGAGATCGGGTGGTGCAGTTGGGTAGGCCTTGTATGCCATGCTTTCCAAGTCGTGTGCCAGCTCTTGCAGGCTCTCCCCTTTAGCACGGATTCTCGTCCTGAACCTGGCCCTGTAGACTTCTGACTGATTCTGGGTTCCGTACCTGAGTTCCAGAGCTTCTACCAGTGCTCTGTAGTTGTGTCTGTCGGCTGCTGTCAACTGTCCAAGTATTTCCAGTGGTTGTCCCTTCAAGTTTGTTGCCAGATATACAGCTTTCTGCTCCTCTCTCCATCCATTCATCTCTGCCAGTAACTCAAACTGTGCTCTATATGCTTCCCACGGTGCCTTCCCATCGAATTCCTGTGGCTTCCTTCGCACTGGATCACTCCTATTACTGACATTCATATCTGGGATGTGACTTCTAACGGGACTGAATATGTCTGCATTAGGGTTTAACTGCGGGCTCTGTAAGGGGCTTGTTACACAAGGAGGATACATTGACCATCGACTTAATCAGCCCCAGACAATGGCACACAACAAATCTTTCTTTAACGTATCTAATTCGCTTTTAAATTTACTAATGTTTTCCATTTGTACTTCTTGCCATTGTTGTTGATTTTCTTGTAGTTGTTGCTGACTTTCTTCCTGTTTCCTTTCTTGTTCCAGTTGCCACTGCTGTAGTCTCTCTTCTTGTTTCTTTTCTCGTTCTTCTTGTTTATTTTCTTTCTCCTCCAACAACTGCTGTAATTTCTCTTCTTGTTTATTTTGTTGTTCGAGCTGCCACTGTTGGAGATTTTCTTGCCACTGCTGTAATCTTT
>NW_013940589.1:0-332 GCF_000517525.1 Limulus polyphemus
GGTTATAAATTCGGAAACTAGAGTTAGACCTAAGTGTTCATGGAGTAGTTTTAACAAGTAAGGCTAAAGATGAGCATGGTGATTATAAATTCTATATCTAGAGTTACACCAATGTGTTCATGGAGTAGTTGTACCAAGTAAGGCTAAAGATGAATATGTTTGTTACAAATTCGGTAACTAGAGTTACACCTAGGTGTTCGTGGAGTTGTGGTACCAAATAACGCTAACTATGAGTATGGTGGTTATTAATTCGGTAACTATAGTTACACCTAGGTGTTCATGTAGTAGTTGTGCCAAGTAAAGCTAAAGATGAGTATGGTGGTTACAAATTC
>NW_013940590.1:0-416 GCF_000517525.1 Limulus polyphemus
ATTATTGTATTGAAATATTAGGAAAAACAATTTTTTTCAAAATTTGTAAAAAAACATGGGCTATAGCCTTGGCTTTTTCGGTGAAAATAAGATTTTTTTTGTAAAATGGAAAAAAGTGATTTTTAAACGCAATATTAATATACAAATATTGGATAAAGTTTATTCCGTCGGGAAACACAAAATTGAGACATTATAGCATGAACGAAAACAATTATGTCCCGTGAAAATCTAAAAAATTGAAGTTTCGCTAACAGAGAATAAAGAGAATCGAAAAGGTGGAGTTCATTTTATTAGAAGAAGTCAGGGCCTTTTAAATGTTTGGATTTTGTTTGAATAATCCTTTATTTAATACTCTTCTTTTTTCATAACATAAATGAAGACAAAAAAACAGTAATATTGAAGTTAGCCGAAATTTT
>NW_013940591.1:0-299 GCF_000517525.1 Limulus polyphemus
GACAGGGTATGGACATAGAGTCGTTGATAACGTTTTAGCTGGGCTAGCTAGTAGAGGTAGAGACAGGGTATGGACATAGAGTCGTGGATAACGTTTTAGCTGGGCTAGCTAGTAGAGATAGTGACAGGGTATGGACATAGAGTCGTTGATAACGTTGTAGCTGGGCTAGCTAGTAGAGGTAAAGACAGGGTATGGAGTCGTGGATAACGTTTTAGCTGGGCTAGCTAGTAGAGGTAGAGACAGGATATGGACATAGAGTCGTGGATAACGTTTTAGCTGGGCTAGCTAGTAGAGGTAGA
>NW_013940592.1:0-653 GCF_000517525.1 Limulus polyphemus
AAATTCTTAATACTATATTTGCCTATTAAGATTCTTAATATTTTTATTAAATATGATCTTAATTATTTTTGATAAAGCTCTTCTAATTAACCTACATAATAAATTTTAAATGCATTGGCAAATTATAAAAATTACTTAATCAAATAACTTATCGGGAAAAAACTTTTAAACCAATTGCGTAATAATGTAATTTAATGTCATGAGCTATTTACATTTAGTTCGTCATGTTTATATACATGTCAAAAACATTTTGAAAAATTATTATCTTTCTAAAACGTTTTTGGTAGACTATTCAATGTGGAAATGAACAATTGTTTTTCATTTTCAGATCCTGTTTTCTTCACCCATCGTTATGGCTACTAAGAAAAGAAAAGTAAATGCTGAATGTCACCTTTTCAATGAAGAATGGGGAGAAAAGTACTTCTTTGTGGAAACAAACAACCAGAAAGCTAGTTACATGATATGCAACGAAAGTGTTGCCGTTTTGAAAGAGTACAATCTTCGGCATCACTATGAAACAAAACATCTGTCAACATATTCGAAGTTTTCCGGAAAGTTGCGTTCTTAGAAATTTGAGTTCATGAAACGTACTTTGGAATCTCAAAGGAATCTCTTCAGGAGAACGTTTGCTGAAATTGAATCTGTCACTCGTA
>NW_013940593.1:0-519 GCF_000517525.1 Limulus polyphemus
TCTGGTATATAAAAGAGGGTGACAACGTGACGGGACGATATGTGTGTGTGTGTAGCCAGTGAGTAATTGATCTGCAGTCAGAGAGTATTGTTGCGTCAGCAAAGTCACATGACTAGTGTGACGCCACGTTTCTAGAACTATCCTGTACCTTGGCGAATGCTCTAGCATTTACTAGATATAGGATAGTCTGGTATATAAAAGAGGGTGACAACGTGACGGGACAACAATATGTGTGTAGGTAATAAGTAATTGAACTGCAGTCAGAGAGAGAGACGTATTGTTGAAGTTAACGTCGTTATTATAGTTTGTTATAGCGCGATTGTTGAAAATAAGTGTATCGTAAAGTTGTATTCGGAAAGAATAAACCAGTTTTATTAAGTAAGGACTTGTGTCGCTAAAGTTTCGTCGGAACGAAGTTACGGAAGTTAATTAACAAACGGAGACGTAACAAATTGGTGTCAGAGAGTGGGATAGAAAGAAAAAAAAAGAGTAGAAGATGGAAATGAGAGGTGGAAAATC
>NW_013940594.1:0-400 GCF_000517525.1 Limulus polyphemus
AATATTGTGTCTTCTTATTGATAGTACACAGTATCATTAAATCTTGTGTCTTCTTATTGACAGTACACAGTATCGTTAAATATTGTTTCTTTTTATTGATAGTACACAGTATTGCTAAATCGTGTGTCTTCTTATTGACAGTACACAGTATTGTTAAATCTGGTGTCTTCTTATTGAAAGTACATAGTATCTTCAAATCTTGCGTTTTATTATTGACAGTACACAGTATCGTTAAATATTGTGTCTTCTTATTGACAGTACACAGTATCGTTAAATCTTGTGTCTTCTTATTGACAGTACACATTATCGTTTAATCTTGTGTCTTCTTATTGACAGGACACATTATTTTTAAATCTTATGTTTTCTTAATGACAGTACACATTATCGTTGAATATTGTGA
>NW_013940595.1:0-296 GCF_000517525.1 Limulus polyphemus
TGTGACTTCGCTGACGCAACACTGCCTCCTTAGTATTGTTCGTCCCGAACAATACCCACATACATTAAACCAATAACAATTAACAATAACTTCATTAAATGTACAGAATTACAAACACAAAATTACAATTCAACAAAGTCTCTTAATTTTACGGGACGTATCTTCTTCCGTACTGGTCTCCATCTCGTTGGCTTCTGCTTCATGTGGGGTTCATCTGCTTCATCAGTAAATGTCCTATCATCGGTAACAGTCACATCAGTGGTAGTAACTTCATCAAGAGCTTCACCATTTCCCTT
>NW_013940596.1:0-474 GCF_000517525.1 Limulus polyphemus
ACTGTCAATAAGAAGACACAAGATTTAACGATACTGTGTACTGTCAATAAGAAGACACAAGATTTAACGATATTGTGTACTTTCAATAAGAAGACACAAGATTTAACGATACGGTGTACTTTATATAAGAATACACAAGATTTAACGATACTGTGTACTGTCAATAAAAAGCACAAGATTTAACAATACTCTGTACTGTCAATAAGAAGACACAAGATTTAACGATACTGTGTACTGTCAATAAAAGACACAATATTCAACGATAATGTGTACTGTCAGTAAGAAAACACAAGATTTAACAATAATGTGTCCTGTCCAATAAGAAGACACAAGATTTAACGATACTGTGTACTGTCAATAAGAAGACACAAGATTTAACGATACTGTGTACTGTCAATAAGAAGACACAAGATTTAACAATAATGTGTACTGTCAATAAGAAGACACAAGATTTAACAATAATGTGTTCTGTCA
>NW_013940597.1:0-1230 GCF_000517525.1 Limulus polyphemus
GTGACGAGTGATTTGATCCTGTAGGATCTCCGACATTTAGTTTGCTCAGGTGACGAGTGATTTGATCCTGTAGGATCTCCTACGTTTAGTTTACTGAGGTGACGAGTGATTTGATCCTGTAGGATCTCCTACGTTTAGTTTACTCAGGTAACGAATGATTTGATCCAGTAGGATCTCCTACGTTTAGTTTACTCAGGTAACGAGTGATTTGATCCAGTAGCATCTCCTACGTTTAGTTTACTCATCCAAACGTCGGAGATCCTACAGGATCAAATCACTCGTCACCTGAGTAAACTAAACGTAGGAGATCCTACTGGATCAAATCACTCGTCTTTACTCAGGTAACGAGTGATTTGATCCAGTAGGATCTCCTACGTTTAGTTTTCGTTACCTGAGTCTAAACGTAATAAATCCTACAGGATCAAATCACTCGTTACCTGAGTAAACTAAACGTAGGAGATCCTACTGGATCAAATCAGCTCGTTACCTGAATAAACTAAACGTAGGAGATCCTACTGGATCAAATCATTCGTTACCTGAGTAAACTAAACGTAGGAGATCCTACTGGATCAAATCATTCGTTACCTGAGTAAACTAAACGTAGGAGATCCTACTGGATCAAATCACTTTACTCAGGTAACGAATGATTTGATCCAGTAGGATCTCCTACGTTTAGTTTACTCAGGTAACGAGTGATTTGATCCAGTAGGATCTCCTACGTTTAGTTTACTCAGGTAACGACGGATTTGATCCAGTAGGATTTACTATATTTAGTTTACTCAGTTAATGAGTGATTTGATCCAGTAGGATCTCCTACGTTTAGTTTACTCAGGTAACGAGTGATTTGATCCAGTAGGATCTCCTACGTTTAGTTTACTCAGGTAACGAGTGATTTGATCCAGTAGGATTTATTACATTTAGTTTACTCAGTTAATGAGTGATTTGATCCAGTAGGATTTATTACGTTTCGTTTACTCAGGTAACGAGTGGTTTGGATCCAGTAGGATTTATTACATTTAGTTTACTCAGTTAATGAGTGATTTGATCCAGTAGGATCTCCTACGTTTAGTTTACTCAAGTAACGAGTGATTTGATCCAGTAGGATTTATTACATTTAGTTTACTCAGTTAATGAGTGATTTGATCCAGTAGGATTTATTACGTTTAGTTTACTCAAGTAACGAGTGATTTGATCTTTACTTCGAACAACACTCGAAGTTGAGTGGTACTT
>NW_013940598.1:0-317 GCF_000517525.1 Limulus polyphemus
ATATATATATATATATATATATATACATATGTTACGTCTCCGTTTGTTAATTAACTTTCCGTGACTTCGTTCCGACGAAACTTTAGCGACACAAGTCCTTACTTAATAAAACTGGTTTATTCTTTCTGAATATAACTTTACGATACACTTGATTTCAACATTCGCGCTAAAACAAACTCTATAACGAACTTCAACAATACTCTCTGACTGCAGATCAATTACTCACTACCTACACACGTTGTTACGTCACGCCGTGACCATCTTATATATACCAGCCACCCCCAATCTAGCAAATGCTAGAGCACTCCGAAGGAACA
>NW_013940599.1:0-364 GCF_000517525.1 Limulus polyphemus
GATTGGACTATCTACTATCGAGGAAGTTTGTAGTTAACTGCGATAAAATGACGACTGGAAACAACAAAGGCCAGACTCCAGTAAGTGTTGCTACATCCGTTGATCCACATGTCACAGCACTTAAATCAACTACAATACCACCTATGTCAGAGAAGATAATATGGGGAAGGATAAAAGACATCCACATGGAAGCCCAATGCTTGTAGAAGCAGTGGAAGATCCATCCAGGCCAACAGACTTGAAAGATTGGAAGGTCACTTGTAGCAGGTCGTCAAGTAGTACCTATAAACAGTGGCCAATTTCTCTAAATGTGAGCAGACACTTAAGGAAGAAGCATTGTTGGGCGTGTGCCAGGAGGTAGAGC
>NW_013940600.1:0-317 GCF_000517525.1 Limulus polyphemus
AAAAAATGTCGCATTAGATGATTTATAAAGCTTCAGCAAACACCCTATAGAGTTTTTGTTAAGAAAGCAATATGTTATAGCTGAAAAATATACTTTTTTCACTCTTCTATAAGTTGTATAGAATATATCCTTATTCAAGTGTGTCAAAATAATTTTTCTAAATTTCCATAACCTTTGTGAATGTAGTTAATTAGGCCCATCCATAATTATCAAATGTTGCAGGGTTGAAAACATATACTAATCCTAAGTTAATTAGGCCCATCCATAATTATCAAATGTTGCAGGGTTGAAAACATATACTAATCCTTTTACACAGG
>NW_013940601.1:0-472 GCF_000517525.1 Limulus polyphemus
GTCAATAAAAAGACACAAGATTTAACGATACTGTGTACTGTCAATAAGAATACACAAGATTTAACGATACTGTGTACTGTCAATAAGAAGAGACGCAAGATTTAACGATACTGTGTACTTTCATTAAGAATACACTAGATTTAACGATACTGTGTATTGTCAATAAGAAGACACAAGATTTAACTATACTGTGTACTGTCCATAAGAAGACACAAGATTTAACAATACTGTGTACTCTTAATAAGAAGACACAAGATTTAACGATACTGTGTACTGTCAATAAGAAGACACAATATTCAACGATAATGTGTACTGTCAATAAGAAGACACAAGATTTAACGATACTGTGTACTGTCAATAAGAAGGACAAGATTTAACGATACTGTGTACTGTCAATAAGAAGACACAAGATCTAACGATACTGTGTACTGTCAATAAGAAGACACAAGATTTAACGATACTGTGTGCTGTC
>NW_013940602.1:0-528 GCF_000517525.1 Limulus polyphemus
TTTTTTACTATAGGTGTTGGATCTTTAATGCACATCCTTCATTGTTTACTATAGGTGTTGGATCTTTAATGCATATCTTTCCTTGTTTACTATAGGTTTTGGATCTTTAATGCACATTCTCTCTTGTTTACTATAGGTGTTGGATCTTTAATGCACATCCTTCCTTGTTTTCTATAGGTTTTGGATCTTTAATGCACATCCTTTCTTGTTTACTATAAGTGTTGGATCTTTAATGCACATCCTCCATTGTTTACTATAAGTGTTGGATCTTTAATGCACATCCTCCTTTAATTACTATAGGTGTTGGATCTTTAATGCACATCCTCTCTTGTTTACTATAAGTGTTCGATCTTTAATGCACATCCTCCCTTGTTTACTATAGGTGTTGGATCTTTAATGCACATCCGCCCTTGTTTACTATAGGTGTTGCATCTTTAATGCACATCCTCCTATGTTTAGTATAGGTGTTGGATCTTTAATGCCTATCCTTCTTTGTTTAGTATAAGTGTTGGATTTTTAATGCACATC
>NW_013940603.1:0-759 GCF_000517525.1 Limulus polyphemus
ATCTTATAACTCAGATTTCCTGTATTCCATGTGTCTTGAATCATTGTCCAATATTAACTGATCATACAACTCTGATTTCCTTTATTCCTTGTGTCTTGAATCACTGTCCAATACTAACAGACCTTATAACTCTGATTTCCTGTATTCCTTGTGTCTTTAATCATTTCCAGTACTAACAGATCTTATAACTCAGATTTCCTGTATTCCATGTGTCTTGAATCATTGTCCAATATGAACAAATCTTACAACTATGATTTCCTTTACTCTTTGTGTCTTGAATCATTGTCCAATACGAACAGATCTTATAACTAAGATTTCCTGTATTTCTTTGGGTCTTGAATCACTGTCCAATACTAACAGATCTTATAACTCTGATTTTATGTATTCCTTGTGTCTTTAATTATTTTCCAGTACTAACAGATCTTATAACTCAGATTTCCTGTATTCCATGTGTCTTGAATCATTGTCCAATATGAACAAATCTTACAACTATGATTTCCTGTATTCCTTGTGTCTTGAATCATTGTTTCGTTATAAGATCTGTTCGTATTGATTTCCTGTATTCCTTGTGTCTTGAATCATTGTCCAATACTAACAAATCTTACAACTATGATTTCCTGTATTTCTTGTGTCTTGAATCATTGTCCAATACGAACAGATCTTATAACTCAGATTTCCTGTATTCCTTGTGTCTTGAATCATTGTCCAATACTAACAAATCTTACAACTATGATTTCCTGTATTTCTTGTGTCTTGAAG
>NW_013940604.1:0-629 GCF_000517525.1 Limulus polyphemus
GAAAAAGTTAATTGTATGTTATTAGTTATCTTGAAGAAAGATAATTGTATGTTACTAGTTAACTTGAAGAAAGTTAATTGTATGTTATTAGTTAACTTGAAAAAGTTAATTGCATGTTATTACATAAGTTGAAGAAAGTTGATTGCATGTTATTAGTTAACTTAAAGAAAGTTAATTGCATGCTATTAGTTATCTTGAATAAAGTTATTTGTGTGTTATTAGTTAACTTGAAGGAAGTTAACTGTATGTTATTAGTTATCTTGAAGAAAGTTAATTGTATGTTTCTAGTTAACTTGAAGAAAGTTAATTGTATGTTATTAGTTAACTTGAAGAAAGTTAATTGAATATTATTAGTTAACTTGAAGAACGTTAATTGTATGTTATTAGTTAACTTGAAGAAAGTTAATTGCATGTTATTAGCTAACTTGAAGAAAGTTAATTGTTTGTTATTAGTTAAATTGAACAAAGTTACTTGCATGTTATTAGTTAACATGAAGAAAGTTAATTGTATGTTTCTAGTTAACTTGAAGAAAGTTAATTGTATATTATTAGTTAACTTGAAGAAAGTTACTTGCATGTTATTAGTTAACTTGAAAAAGGTTACTTGCATGTTATTAGTTAACTTGAAG
>NW_013940605.1:0-551 GCF_000517525.1 Limulus polyphemus
GTCTTCTTATAGGCAGTACACAGTATCGTTAAATCTTGTGCCTTCTTATTGACAGTACACAGTATCGTTAAATCTTGTGTCTTCCTATTGACAGTACACAGTATCTTTAAATCTTGTGTTTTCCTACTGACAGTACACATTATCGTTGAATATTGTGTCTTCTTATTGACAGTACACAGTATCGTTAAATCTTGTGTCTTCTTATTGACAGTACACAGTATCGTTAAATCTTGTGTCTTCTTATTGACAGTACACAGTATCGTTAAATCTTGTGTCTTCTTATTGACAATACACAGTATTGTTAAATCTTGGGTCTTTTTATTGACAGTACACAGTATCGTTAAATCTTGTGTCTTTTTATTGACAGTACAGAGTATCGTTAAATCTTGTGTCTTCTTATTGACAGTACACAGTATTGTTAAATCGTGTGCTTACTTATTGACAGTACACAGTTTTGTTAAATATTGTGCCTTCTTATTGACAGTACACAGTATCGTTAAATCTTGTGTATTCTTATTGACAGTACACATTATCGTTGAATATTGTGTCTT
>NW_013940606.1:0-245 GCF_000517525.1 Limulus polyphemus
GCTGAGTTACTCTGGGCTACTGTATAAGATATTACCTAATCAAGAGTAAAACTGAGTTACTCGGGGCTACTGTATAAGATATTACCTAATCAAGAGTAAAGCTGAGTTACTCTGGGCTACTGTATAAGAAATTACCTAATCAAGAGTAAAGCTGAGTTACTCGGGGCTACTGAATAAGATATTACCTAATCAAGATTAAAGCTGAGTTACTCGGGGGCTACTGTATAAGATATGAACTAATCAAG
>NW_013940607.1:0-414 GCF_000517525.1 Limulus polyphemus
ACCGAATACTGTTATCATTTTTTTAAATGTTAGTTTTATTCAAAACGAAGAAAATTAACGTGTTAAATAAAAATAATTTAGAAATACGGGAATAAGAAGAAAAACAAGACAACTAGAGAAAAGTACACTTTCGGCTGAATTTTGTTCTAAATAGGGGTGTTCAAATATCTTAACCTCATAGTCTTCGTTGTCTCTAATAACACTGTTATGCGCTAGATGACGGTTCTTTGAAATGTCATGTAGTGTTTGATGTCTTTGATTAACTAAATCAGATTTCATTTTAGATTCTTTTGTTACATAATGTGGTATATTTTCCACTCGATGTATATCATTTAGTTTTTTAGCAATATTATGCTGCTTAATGCACAATCCTTATTCTCTTCCCAATCCTATTAGCTTTTTTTTTCGTGGGAT
>NW_013940608.1:0-542 GCF_000517525.1 Limulus polyphemus
CTTATTGACAGTACACAGTATCGTAAAATCTTGTGTCTTCTTATTTACAGTACACAGTATTGTTAAATCTTGTGTCTTCTTATTGAGAGTACACAGTATTGTTAAATCGTGTGTCTTCTTATTGAAAGAACACAGTTTTGTTAAATCTTGTGTCTTCTTATTGAGAGTACACAGTATCGTTAAATCTTGTGTCTTCTTATAGATAGTACACGGTATTGCTAAATCTTGTGTCTTCTTATTGACAATACACAGTATCGTTAAATCTTGTGTCTTCTTATTGACAGTACACAGTATCGTAAAATCTTGTGTCTTCTTATTGACAGTACACAGTATTGTTAAATCTTGTGTCTTCTTATTGAGAGTACACATTATTGTAAAATCTTGTTTCTTCTTATTGACAGTACACAGTATCGTTGAATATTGTGTCTTCTTATTGACAGTACATATTACTGTTAAATCTTGTGTTTTCTTACTGACAGTACACATTATCGTTGAATATTGTGTCTTCTCATTGACAGTACACATTATTGTTTAATTTATTA
>NW_013940609.1:0-364 GCF_000517525.1 Limulus polyphemus
GAAAAAATTTCGAGAAGATCCGTCCAAATGGAACGAAGTACTGGTACAAAACGCAAAACGTTCCATAACTCCTTTAAAACAAACAGTAGGAAGGTAAAACTCTGCATATTACTACGCAACGTTAAAGTGTACCTACATACCAAATTTAGTGAAGAATCATCAATTAAGGACCCTCTGGTAACTAGAAATCGAAAAACAATCAGTAACCAAAAGCTTCACTGCAGTACACATACGCTTTCAGAAAACCAATAAAGAGTAACATAAAACGACCACAAAAGTCGCAAAATGATAATAGAAGGCTAGAATTTTGCATGTAAATACGCAAGTACGCATAGAACGTTCATACAAAATTTGGAGATGATCC
>NW_013940610.1:0-1215 GCF_000517525.1 Limulus polyphemus
CAGACATACGTGTTTTTGTGCTTACGGCTGTCCAATAATGTAAGAAAGTATTTGTTCTAAGCTATTGAGTTAATGTATTGTTGCAACCTATTGTTTCATTTTTTTAAATGTAGATGTTTCCTGGAAGACACATAACGTTAAGGTATAGAAAGTGCGTGAAAGTTAAAACCTAGAAGCTTCGTGGATTATCTTGAAACAAGAGCACAATATAAATATGAGTAATCAGTAATGATTGAGTTCAGTTAGAAGCTTCGTGGAGTATCTTGAAACAAGGGCACAAAAAATATGAGTAATCAGTAATGATTGAGTTCAGTTAGTTCAGATTTAGAAAAATAATTCAATGATAGAAAAGAGAGTTATTGTGTTTATTTTGATGCTAAGTTACTCGATCAAATATCCGTGAAATTCCACAAGTAAGTTTATAAGTAAGTTAGGTCTATATTCTTTTCGGAGATTATGTTGAAAAGTTTATGTAATTGAAATTTTACATACAAGTTGAACGTGGCTGTAGTAAACGTTTATTGAAGAAATACATTAATTTGTTATGATTACATACATTGAAATTGGTATGATCTAAGTAAATAGTGCAAAAAAACGCCCTATAATAGAACACATTTCAAAAGTGGTGGTAGCTATAGGAATATTTTGATGAAAATATAATAAACCTTAGAGTAAACTTTAACTTTTAACCCTGGAAGTGAAATGGCTAACATAGCTCTGGTAATATTAATGGTAAAACTAGTATATTCAGAACGTCTTGAAGTATTAATGGTTAAATGAGTTCCCGTGTACCCAAGAAATATAGATGGACCACGAAAGCAAGAAACCATAAATTTTGAGCCAAGTCTGTATGGGACATTGTAACTGGAGAAAGTATACAGGTAATACTTCCACATCAAAGAACAGCAGGTGTAGTCACCATTCAGGCGAAGTGTAAGAAGTCTGATTTCAAATCCTCAAATGAAAACAACTTACAACCTCATATGACCAGAGCTGTAGAGATATTCTTGCTGATTAATGCCAGATATTACGTGACTACCTCATATCAAGATATCTTCTCCGGCAGATCTTATGACTTAGGCCGAACAAATAAAATATCTCATAAGATTGATACTGGAGATGTAGCCCAATCATTTAAAACAGGCGGTGATTGATACTGGAGATGTAGCCCAAGCATTTAAAACAGGCGGAGGATTTCAAGGAATTGGAAATCAT
>NW_013940611.1:0-411 GCF_000517525.1 Limulus polyphemus
ACGAACACCTAGGTGTAACTCTAGTTACCGAATTTGTAACCACCATACTCATCTGTAGCGTTATTTGGTACAACAACTCCACGAATACCTAGGTGTAACTCTTGTTACCGAATTTATAACTACCATATTCATCGTTACCATTACTTGGTACAACAACTTCACGGACACCTAGGTGTTACTCTAGTTACCGAATTTATAACCCCCATACTTATTTTTAGCCTTACTTGATACAACTACTCCATGAACACCTAGGTGTAACTCTAGTTACCGAATTTATCACCACCATACTCATCTTTAGCCTTACTTGGTACAACTACTCCATCAACACCTAGGTGTAACTCTAGTTTCCGATTTTATAACCACCATACTCATCTTTAGCCTTACCTGGAACAATTACTCCATGAACACTTA
>NW_013940612.1:0-484 GCF_000517525.1 Limulus polyphemus
AATGCTTTTCCATCTTACAATCAGGTTGTTAATGCCCTGGTTAAAGAAATCACTTCGCTTTGAAGCAAAAAACATGTCGATGTCCTCTTTAACACCTTTCACATTTGCATACGTTTTCCCATTACGATGGTGTTGCAGCGAACGAAAAAGATGGTAATCTGATGGTGCCATATCTGGAGAATATGGTGGGTGGGGGAGAACTTCCCAACCCGACTCCATAATCTTGTGTTGAGTCAAACGTGCCATATGTGGACGTGCGTTGTCGTGGAAAAGAAAAACACCTTTCCGATTGACGAGTGAAGGGCGTTTCTGGCGAAGGGCTTGATTTAAACGTTCCAAATGCTGACTATAAATATCTGCATTGACAGTTCACTGTGGACTGAGGAGTTCGAAATGAATTATTCCTTTGATGCCTCACCACATGCAAAGCATCACTTTCTGCGGGTGGAGTCCAGGTTTGGGTTCGGAAGTAGTTTTGTCTAGG
>NW_013940613.1:0-245 GCF_000517525.1 Limulus polyphemus
AGTACACAGTATTGATAAATCATTTATCTTCTTATTGACAGGATACAATATTGTTAAATTTTGTGTCTTCTTTTTGACAGTACACTGTATTGATAAATCCTGTATCTTCTTATTGACAGCACACAATATTGATAAATCCTGTATCTTCTTATTGACAGGACACAGTATTGTTAAATCCTGTATCTTCTTATTGACAGGACACAGTATTGTTAAATCTTGTGTCTTCTAATTGACAGTACACAGTG
>NW_013940614.1:0-386 GCF_000517525.1 Limulus polyphemus
CAAAAGTTGAGAAGCTACCTCAGCCAATACAATAATTCATCCAGGTTCTACCTGCAAAGAAGGATACAATAAAAACTCAATCCACGCAGACTCAACCACCACTAAACCACTCTTCAACATCGATTGACTTCTTCTAAACGAAGACCCGCGAAACCCAGACACGCATCTCCAAGAAAGCCTGGAGAACCCAGACAGAAGAACAGCCTGTCGACAACTTTCGCAAATTCCTTCGCTCATCATCCAGGAGTCTCATTCACCCTACGATTATGTCCTGCGTCGAACGCGGAATCAAAGCTTCCAGTACCAGTTCCCGTGTTCTTAACATTTTTATTCCGACGTAGAAGAACCAGTCTTCGGAAGAAGACTACCAACAGACGTTTCCAACC
>NW_013940615.1:0-503 GCF_000517525.1 Limulus polyphemus
AAGAGTTCATGGAGTTGTTGTACCAAGATAGGCTAAAGATGAATATGGTGGTTATAAATTCGGTAACAATAGTTACAACTAGGTGTTCATGGAGTAGTTGTAACAAGTAAGACTAAAGATGAGTATGTTGGATATAAGTTTGGTAAGTATAGTTACACCTAGGTATTTATGGAGTAGTTGTACCAAGGAAGGCTAAAGATGAGTATGGTGGTTATAAATTCGGTAACTATAGTTACACCTAGGTATTTATGGAGTAGTTGTACCAAGTAAGGCTAAAGATGAGTATGGTGGTAATAAATTCCGTAACTATAGTTACACCTAGGTGTTTATGGAATAGTTCTATCAAGTAAGGCTAATGATGAGTATGATGGTTATTAATTCTGTAACTAGAGTTACACATAGGTGTTCATGGAGTAGTTGTACCATGTAAGGCTGAAAATGAGTATGTTGCTTATAAATTCGGTAACTATAGTTACACCTAGGTGTTTATGGAGTAGTTGTAC
>NW_013940616.1:0-623 GCF_000517525.1 Limulus polyphemus
ATTCGGCTCATTCCATCAGCATGACCATGATATTTTTCTTCTCTATATTCAATATTATAATTATACTGGTCTATATTTCCAATCCAACGTGCCAGTTGTCCCTCTGGGTTCTTTAATGATCTTAAACGGTGTAACGCAGAATGGTCTGTCCTGATGGTAAACCTTGCATCATAGAGGTAAGGGTGGAAGTATGTCAGACTCTTTACTATAGCAAGGGGTTCCCTCCGTGTTACACAGTAGTTTCTCTCTGGTCTACTTAACACCCTACTGAAGTAGGCCACCACATGTTCGTTTTCGCCCACTTTTCTGAGACAACACTCCTCCAATTCCGACATTACTAGCATCACAATCCAGTATGTACGGCAGTGAGGGATCTGGAAGCCTTAAAAGTGGAGCAGAGGCCAATTTTTCCTTCAACGTCTTGAAAGAATGCTGGCAAGAAACTGTCCATTCAAACTTTTGGCCTTTTTTAGTCAAATCATGTAGTGGAGCGGCTATCGTTGCAAAGTCTTTCACAAATTTGCGGTAGTAAGTACAAAGTCCCAAGAAACTTCTTAGCTCTCCCACATTGTCTGGTGTTGGCCAGTCATGCACTGCTTTCACCTTATCAGGATCAGTTTGTA
>NW_013940617.1:0-506 GCF_000517525.1 Limulus polyphemus
TTTTGCGCGAAATTCGGATTCAAAAAACCTTTTAGAGTTACATCATATCAGGCTACGTTTCGACAGTTACAAACAATAATGTGCTGCCATCTAGGTGTTACCAACTTCAACTTGTTTATATTTTCAACATAAATAATCAATGACAGAATTCCGACTAAGACGTTATAGTCAGGATTAATATTTGGACTATTACTAAAGCATATATCTATATAACTCAGAGCCATTCTTTGAGCAACTATGCCGCAGCTAAAAACAAACATAAAAATATCGAAAAACTGTCATCGCTCTGTGGATACTCAATGTCCATAGTCTAAACTTTTGTTTGATACGTGTTTGTTAAAGTCTACGAATCTGCGGACACATTTTTAGTTATTGAGAGTGGTCTAATTAATATTTCGCAGGGAATCTAGATCCAGGTGTCAAAAGTGTGTAGACAATTTTTGTTTTATTCTAAGTATCTAAGTAACTTTTTCAGTTCAAAGTTCATTCCACGTAACGATAAGATT
>NW_013940618.1:0-533 GCF_000517525.1 Limulus polyphemus
GCTTGTTATTGATAGTACAGAGTATCATTAAATCTTATGACTTGTTATGATAGTACACAGTATCGTTAAATCTTGTATCTTCTTATTGAAAGGACTCAGTATTGTTAAATCTTGTGTCTTCTTATTGACATTGCATAGTATTGTTAAATTTTTGTCTTCTTATTGATAGTACACAGTATTGATAAATCCTGTATCTTCTTATTGACAGGACACAGTATTGTTAAATCTTGTGTCTTCTTATTGAGAGTACACAGTATTGATAAATCCTGTATCTTCTTATTGACAGGACACAATATTGTTAAATATTGTGTCTTCTTATTGACAGTACACATTATTGATAAAAATACTGTGTCCTGTCAATAAGAAGATACAGGAGTTAAATCTTGTGGCTTGTTATTGATAGTACACAGTATAATTAAATCTTATGACTTGTTATGATAGTACACAGTATCGTTAAATCTTGTGTCTTCTTATTGACAGTACACAGTATTGAAAAATTCTTTATCTTCTAATTGACAGGATACAATATTGTT
>NW_013940619.1:0-340 GCF_000517525.1 Limulus polyphemus
AATGTACTATCATATCCATAACCAGTTGTCATACAGTGTAGTATAATACAAATAACCAGTTGCCACACAGTGTAGTATCATATCCATAACCAGTTGTCAAACAGTGTATATTATAATCACAACCAGTTGTCACACAACGTACTATCATAACCATAACCATTTGTTATACAGTGTACTATCATACCAATAACCAGTGTCACACAGTGTAGTATCATATCCATAACCAGTTGCCACACAGTGTAGTATTATACCCATAACCAGTTGTCAAACAGTGTAGTATTATAATCATAACCAGTTGTCACACAATGTACTATCATACCCATAACCAGTTGTCATACAG
>NW_013940620.1:0-403 GCF_000517525.1 Limulus polyphemus
TTAAATCTTGTGTCTTCTTATTGAAAGTACTCAGTATCGTTAAATCTTGTGTCTTCTTATTGACAGTACACAGTATCGTTAAATCTTGTGTCTTCTTATTGACAGTACACAGTATCGTTAAATCTTGTGTTTCTTATTGAATGTACACAGTATCGTAAATCTTGTGTCTTCTTATTGACAGGACACAGTATAGTTAAATCTTGTGTCTTCTTACGGACAGTACACATTATCGTTGAATATTGTGTCTTCTTATTGACAGTACACAGTATCGTTAAATCTTGTGTCTTCTTAGGATTGACAGGACACAGTATCGTTAAATCTTCTTTCTTCTTATTGACAGGACACATTATTGCTAAATCTTGTGTTTTCTTATTGACAGTACACAGTATCGTTAATTCTTGTG
>NW_013940621.1:0-574 GCF_000517525.1 Limulus polyphemus
CGAAAGACCAGGACAACGCCACTTCACCCACAGTCTGATGGGATGGTAGAAAAGTACAACTGGACACTAGGACAGGAATTGGCAAAGTTTTGTAATAGCCGCCAAGATGACTGGGATGTCTTACTCCCTCCACAATTGATGGCCTATAGAACAGCAGAGCATGAAACCACTAGATACACTCCAGCAAAGTTGATGTTTGGTCGGGAACTTCGGTTGCCAGTGGATCTGTTAACAGGACGCCCACCTCATGAAGAGTTGCCTGAGAATGTGTCAGAGTTTGTGAAAGTGTTATCGGAAAGGATGGATGATATCCACCATCAAGTGCGTACAAACTTGAAAACGTCTGCTGATTCGATGAAGTTAACTTATGATAAGAGATCAACTGAAGTCAGCTTTGAACCAGGAGACAAGGTATGGTTGTATAATCCCAGGAAGACCAAAGGGAAGTCTCCTAAGTTGTCTTCTCCATGGGAAGGCCCATATGACATAGTGGATTGTCTCTCAGACGTGACTTTCCGGATAAAATGTGTTCGGCGAGGTAAGCCAAAAGTGGTGCATGCCAACAAGCTTTGGC
>NW_013940622.1:0-728 GCF_000517525.1 Limulus polyphemus
ATTCAAAACTTTGCCTATTCCTGTCCCAGTGTCCAATTGTACTTTTCTATCATCCCATCAGACTGTGGATGAAGGGGCATTGTCCTGGTCTTTCGTATACCAAACAACTTGCAGCATTCATGGAACACAGCTGATTCAAAGTTACGGCCTTCATCCGAATGCAGTTCGTGTGGCATACCAAACCTGAAGAAGAAATCACCAATAGTCGAAGCTACAATTGTAGCTTCCTGATTTGGTATTGCATATGCCTCAGGCCACTTAGTGAAATAATCCATCACCACACAAATGTACTTGTTTCCAGCACGAGTTTGGGGCAAAGGACCAGATGCAGTACATGTTGTGCTAAAAGGGGACGGAAGCATAAGGGATGTGCTCCAATGAAGTTACATCAAGTTGGTGCACCAATGGAAAGAGTAGCCATTGACATTGCCTGCAATATTCTTCCACATCTTGCAGAGATTTTACTGGATAGGTATGAGGTTGTAGGTGACTCAATGTCTTCTTAACTCTGAGATATCCCTGCACAATTTTCTTTAACTTTCTCGGTATAACTGTTTCCCAGGTCGGGACTTTCCCATCTCTGGAGAAGAATACCATCTCCATGCTTCAACTGGTCCCATGGCCCAATAGTTCTTTGTCACAGGGCTTAGACTAGACACTTTTTCTCAAGCAGGGCACAGAACACTTGCTTTTAGAAAATCAATTATTCGCTTCAAATCTCGGTCTTT
>NW_013940623.1:0-285 GCF_000517525.1 Limulus polyphemus
TGACTTTAACTTATCCAGGTGTCTTCTTATAATGTCTTCTTGTATAATGTTCTCAAGACAGATATTTAGGTCTTGTTTAGACTCAGGGATGTCTAGCATCAAGAAGAGCCAGATCTGTTCAAGATGTACTGGAAATGTTCTTGCAATCTTTTTATCTTCTCATTCTAACTTTACATATATCTCTCTCATATTATTTTCGCAGAGAGGTGCCCTGATTTGTTCCATAGTCTCCCTTCACTTTCTTAGTGATAATGTACATTTTCTTTGCTTCAGTAGCAAGTCTTG
>NW_013940624.1:0-380 GCF_000517525.1 Limulus polyphemus
GGGATAGTTGTACCAATTAATGCTAAAGATGATTATGGTGGTTATAAATTCGTTAACTAGAGTTACACCTAGGTGTTCATGGAGTAGTTGTGCCAAGTAAGGCTAAAGATAAGTTTGGTGGTTATGAATTCGGTATCTAGAGTTACACCTAGGTATTCGTGGAGTTGTTGTACCAAGTAAGGCTAAAGATGAGTATTGAGGTTATAAATTTGGTAACTAGAGTTACACCTAAGTGTTCCTGGAATAGTTGTACCAAGTAAGGCTAAAGATGAGAATGGTGGTTATAAATTCGGTAACTATAGTTACACCTAGGAGTTCATGGAGTAGTTGTGCCAAGTAAGTCTAAAGATGAGTATGGTGGTTATAAATTCGGTAACTAG
>NW_013940625.1:0-338 GCF_000517525.1 Limulus polyphemus
TTAAAGTTATATGAGTTGCTAGTTAAATGGATTAAGTAGTGAAAGCGTAAGAGTTAAGTCCGAAGACTTAATATAGGAAGTTCAGAGAGTTGGAAAAACAACAACAAATGAGACATTTTAAAGTTATATGACTTGCTAGTTAAATGGATTAAGTAGTGAAAGCGTAAGAGTTAAGTCCGAAGACTTAATATAGGAAATTCAGAGAGTTGGAAAAACAACAACAAATGAGGCATCTTAAAGTTATATGAGTTGCTAATTTAATCCATTTAACAGTGAAAGCGTAAGAGTTAAGTCCGAAGACTTAATATAGGAAGTTCAGAGAGTTGGAAAAACAAAAC
>NW_013940626.1:0-712 GCF_000517525.1 Limulus polyphemus
CAATAAGAAGACAAAAGATTAAACGATACTGTGTACTATCATAACAAGTCATAATATTTAATGATACTGTGTACAATCAATAACAAGCCAAAAGATTTAACGATACTGTGTACTGTCAATAAAAAGACACAAGATATAAAAATACTGTGTCCTGTCAATAAGAAGATACAGGATTTATCAACACTGTGTACCGTCAATTAGAAGACACAAGATTTAACAATACTGTGTCCTGTCAATAAGAAGATACAGGATTTATCAATACTGTGTACTGTCAATAAAAAGACACAAGATTTAACAATACTGTGTCCTGTCAATAAGAAGATAAAGGATTTATCAATACTGTGTACTGTCAATAAGAAGACACAAGATTTAACAATATTGTATCCTGTCAATATGAAGATAAAGGATTTATCAATACTGTGTACTGTCAATAAGAAGATACAAGATTTAACGATACTGTGTACTATGATAACAAGTCATAAGATTTAATGATACTGTGTACTATCAATAACAAGCCACAAGATTTAACAATACTGTGTATTGTCAATAAAAAGATACAGGATTTATCAATAATGTGTACTGTCAATAAGAAGACACAAGATTTAACAATACTGTGTCCTGTCAATAAGAGGATACAGGATTTATCAATACTGTGTCCTGTCAATAAGAAGATACAGGATTTATCTATACTGTGTACTGTCATTAAGAAGAC
>NW_013940627.1:0-454 GCF_000517525.1 Limulus polyphemus
ACAAAATTTAGTGAAGAATCATCAATTAAGGACCCTCTGGTAACTAGAAATCGAAAAACAATCAGTAACCAAAAGCTTCACTGCAGTACACATACGCTTTCAGAAAAGCCAATAAAAGAGTAACATAAAACGACCACAAAAGTCGCAAAAATGACAATAGAAGGCTAGAATTTGGCATGTAAATACGCAAGTATGCAACGAACGTTCTTGAAAAATTTCGAGAAGATCCGTCCAAATGGAACGAAGTACTGGTACAAAACGCAAAACGTTCAATAACTCCCTCAAAACAAAGAGTAGGAAGGTAAAACTCTGCATATAACTACGCAACGTTAAAGTGTACCTACATACCAAATTTGGTGAAGAATCATCAATTTAGGACCCTCTGGTAACAAGAAATCGAAAAACAATCAGTAACCAAAAGCTTCACTGATGTACACATAAGCTTTCAGAAAAT
>NW_013940628.1:0-244 GCF_000517525.1 Limulus polyphemus
AACATTTAAAATTTTCTCACGTGTTCTGGTATATATCATACCTTTCTTGTAGTTCTAATATATTTTCATTCCCAGTAAGACTAAACCTTAATTCCGCGTGCTGGCCTGCAGAGAAACTGCAGTTTCTGAGCGCCCCTGGTTGTCTCTCAAACCCTTACTACTGCCAAATTAGTATCGTAATTTAGATAAATCCACGAAAACGATAAAATTAACAAAGAAACCTTCCATTATTTGATACCCACAC
>NW_013940629.1:0-341 GCF_000517525.1 Limulus polyphemus
ATAAAAAGACCCAAGATTTAACAATAATGTGTACTGTCAATAAGAAGACACAAGATTTAACGATACTGTGTACTGTCAATAAGAAGACACAAGATTTAACGATACTGTGTACTGTCAATAAGAAGACACAAGATTTAACGATACTGTGTACTGTCAATAAAGAGACACAAGATTTAACGATACTGTGTACTGTCAATAAGAAGACACAATATTTAACGATACTGTGTACTTCAATAAGAAGATACAACATTTAACAAATACTGTGTACTATCAATAAAAAGACACAAGATTTAACGATGCTGTGTACTGTCAATAAGAATACACAAGATTTAACGATACTG
>NW_013940630.1:0-626 GCF_000517525.1 Limulus polyphemus
ATTCTTGGCAGAGGGTGTGAGTCTTTTTCGGTTATGCTGTTAAGAGCCCTGAAGTCCACACAGCAACGTTGGGTCCCATCCTTCTTCTGGACTAACACGACGGGAGCTGACCAGGGACTATCTGATTTCTCGACTATCCCTTCCTTAATTAGACCATCCATGACCTTCTCTATCTCTTGTCGCTTTGCTGGAGCTACTCTCCTTGGAGGGATCTTTATTGGATGGTGATTGCCTATGTTTATTCTGTGCTCTACAAGGTTTGTGCAGCCAAAGTCATGATATCCTTTCGAAAAGACGTCTGCATAATTTGCCAAAAGTTCTTTTACCTGAAGAGCCTGTGATGATGCCAAATGGACTATGCTCTACTTATAGAGGTCAGTTAAGTGTTCTGGAAGTGTATGTCCTTTCTTTGTAGTTCTATTTCTTACTTTAACATTGACTGGCTCTACCTCCTGGCACCTACCCAACAATCCCCCTTCCTTAAGTGTCCATATTTAGAGAAATTGACCACTGTTATAGGTACTAAATGATGACCTGCCACAAGTGACCTTCCAATCTTCCAATCCACTGGCCTGGATGAGTCTTCCACTGCTTCAACAAGCATTGGGCTTCCATGGGGATGTTCT